>NC_053158.1:3381872-3643626 GCF_016835505.1 Polypterus senegalus | reverse complement strand
ATCTTTAAGGGAAAGCCCAGACACCCTGCGGAGGAAACTCATTTCAGCCGCTTGTATTCGCGATCTCGTCTTTCGGTCACTACCCATAGCTCATGACCATAGGTGAGGGTAGGACCGTAGATCCACTGGTAAATTGAGAGCTTTGCCTTATGGCTCAGCTCTTTTCACCACGACAGACCGATGCAGAGCCCGCATCACTGCGGATGCCGCACTGATCCGCCTGTCGATCTCACGCTCCATTCTTCCCTCACTCGTGAACAAGACCCCAAGAAACTTGAACTCCTCCACTTGGGGCAGGATCTCACCCCCAACCCTGAGAGGGCACTCCACCCTTTTCCGGCTGAGGACCATGGTCTCGGATTTGGAGGTGCTGATTCTCATCCCAGCCGCTTCACACTCAGCTGTGAACCGCTCCAGAGAGAGCTGAAGATCACGGCCTGATGAAGCAAACAGGACAACATCATCTGCAAAAAGCAGTGACCCAATCCTGAGTCCACCAAACTGGACCCCTTCAACACCCTGGTTGCGCTTAGAAATTCTGTCCATAAAAGTTATGAACAGAATCGGTGACAAAGGGCAGCCCTGGCGGAGTCCAACTCTCACTGGAAACGGGCTCGACTTACTGGCAATGCGGACCAAGCTCTGACACCGGTTGTACAGAGACCTAACAGCTCTTATCAGGGGTCCGTACCCCATACCCCGAGCACCCCCACAGGATTCCCCGAGGACACGGTCAATGCCTTTTCCAAGTCCACAAAACACATGTAGACTGGTTGGGCAAACTCCCATGCACCCTCCAGGACTCTGCTAAGGGTGAAGAGCTGGTCCACTGTTCCCCACCAGGACTAAAACCACACTGTTCCTCCTGAATCCCGACGGACCCTCCCTCCAGAACCCCAATAGACTTTTCCAGGGAGGCTGAGGAGTGTGATCCTCTATAGTTGGAACACACCCCTGTCCCCTTTTAAAGAGGGGGACCACCACCCCGGTCTGCCAATCCAGAGGCACTGTCCCCGATGTCCATGCAGAGGCGTGGTCAACCAAGACAGTCCTACAACATCCAGAGCCTTAAGGAACTCGGCATCTCATCCACCCCGGGCCCTGCCACCAAGGAGTTTTTGACCACCTCGGTGACTTCAGTCCCAGAGATGGGAGAGCCCACCTCAGAGTCCCCAGGCTCTGCTTCCTCATTGGAAGGCATGTTAGTGGGATTGAGGAGGTCTTCAGTACTCCCCCATCACCCACAACGCCCGAAGTCGAGGTCAGCAGCGCACCATCCCCACCATATACGGTGTTGACACTGCACTGCTTCCCTCCTGAGACGCCGGACGGTGGACCAGAATCTCCTCGGCCGTCCAAAGTCGCTCTCCATGGCCTCCAAACTCCTCCCATGCCCGAAGTTTTGCCTCAGCAACAACCGGCCGCTTCCGCTTGGCCTGCCGGTACCTATCAGCTGCCTCCAGAGACCCACAGGACAAAAAGTCCTATAGGACTCTTCTTCAGCTTGACGGCATCCTCACCGCCGTGTCCACCAACGGGTTCGGGATTGCCGCCACGACAGGCACCCACCACCTTACGCCACAGCTCCGTCAGCCGCCTCAACAATAGAGGCACGGAACATGGCCCATTCGACTCAATGTCCCCACCTCCCTGGACGGGTTGAAGTTCTGCCGGAGGTGGGAGTTGAAGCTACTTCTGACAGGGGACTCTGCCAGCCGCTCCCAGCAGACCCTCACAACACGCTTGGGCCTACCAGGTCTGACCGCATCTTCCCCACCATCGGCCAACTCACCACCAGGTGGTGATCAGTTGACAGCTCTGCCCTCTCTTCACCCGAGTGTCCAAGACATATGGCCGCAAGTCCACGACACGACCACAAAGTCGATCATCGACCTGAGGCCTAGGGTGTCCTGGTGCCAAGTGCACATATGAACACCCTTATGCTTGAACATGGTGTTCGTATGGACAATCCGTGATCGAGCACAGAAGTCCAATAACAAAACACCGCTCGGGTTCAGATCGGGGGCCGTCTCTCCCAATCACGCCCTTCCAGGTCTCACTGTCATTGCCCACGTGAGCATTGAAGTCTCCCAGCAAAACGAGGGAATCCCCAGAAGGTATGCCCTCTAGTAACCCTCCAGAGACTCCAAAAGGGTGGATACTCCAAACTGCAGTTCGGGCGCACACGCGACAAACAACAGTCAGGACCCTTCCCCCACCCAAAGCTGGAGGGAGGCCACCCTCTCGTCCACCACTGTAAACCCCAATGCACAGGCTCCAAGTTGGGGCAATAAGTAAATTTAAAAAAAATTAAATGAAATTCCCCAAAGTTTATTTTTGGCCTAATTCCAAAAATTTTTAAATTTCTTTGGTATTTAACCCCTTTGAAAAAAAACCCTTCCAAATAAAACTTTTTGATACTTCTATTCCTATCTATATCATTTATTTATATTAAAAATAGCAGCAGCCCCTCAGACTGACCCCAGCTGGTCACCACTCTTAACATCACCCAATTCTGATGAGGTTCTTCACACCATCATCCTCTGCTTCCTGTGTCTGAGCCAATTACTACCATCTACACCCCACACCCTGAACTCCCACTTCTTTTAATTTGATGCCCACCCTCTCATGTGGCATCTTATCAAATGCTTTCTGAAAGTTCACATCAATAATCTCATCTGCTCCACTCTGGTCGTATCCTTTTGTTGCCTCCTCATAGAATTCCAGCATGTTAGTAAAACCACGACTCCCTCTTCTGACTCCATGCTGACTGTTCCTAATAACTCCTGTCCTCGCCATGTGTTGCTCAGTCTTATCCTTAATATTTCCTTCCATTCATTTTCCTGTGATGGCCATTAAGCTTACTGGCCTACAGTTGCTTGGATCTGCCCTGTCACCCTTTTTATATACAGTAGAGTCTCGCTTATCCGACATAAACGGGAATGTCAGATAAGCGAAAATGTCGGATAATGGGAGATGTTAAGAAAAGCCTATTAAGCGTCAAACTATGTTATAATTTGACACATTACGAACCTCAGTTCACGAACATCTCTGGACACGTACAAATTGGGTTATGACCAAAAGTTCATGAAAGTTTTGCATCTGTTCACGACCACACACTAGGTATACGAGCAGCCAGTTTCCCTTCGGTTTGTGCTACCCGATGATTTCCATGCGATGTTCAGTCTCTCCTGTGCATTCCCTTTGCAGCAAGAGAGAGACACAGACTGACACGCATCGCGAACGAAAAGAGACTCACCGCACGAGAGACACACGCACACACACATGCGCCAGAGAGACATGCACACAGACACGCAGCGAGAGAACACACACAGGCGCCGCACACACACACCGCAGCGTCGCGAGAGACACAGTCGCACACACACACACTCACGCACGCGCCAGAAGGGTTGGCCACATAATCCACTGTAATCATGTTTTACAACAAAACAACAGAAAAATGTAACTGAAAAATGAACTTAGCAACGAAAATAGACTACGCTCACGCTCGCAGCTTGCAGTTCTTGTTGCCGATTGATGCGTTTTTGGGGTTTTTTAGCGTGGGACATCAAATAATACATAATGTTGGATAAGTGAAGGTTGGATAGCGAGACTCTACTGTAATGGGATGATATTTGCCATTTTGCTGTTTTGATCGTCGTCTGAGCACATCATCAGAAACTAACATGATGATGTCCAGTCTGTTGAGTTTTGTCACAGCTGGACTCCAGTCACTTTCGACACATCTCAAGGAGGATTAAAGCAAGCAGAATGGGCCTGAGCACAATATGGTGTGCCACAGCAAAGGGTCAGAGAGAATTCAGTTTCTGATTTTCAGCAAATGTCTAAAGCTTTCTGAAAAACATTTTCTCATTATGGGATATTGAGTGTAGATCGATGGACACAAATGGAAAATGTATCCATTTAAGGTGTCACACAGGTGCACTTGGGAGTGGGTTGAGGGCTTAACCGAGGGCAGGGATTGGAAGTGCACTGACCTTTCTTCTCCTTCTTCCATAGATCACCTGGACAGAAACCCCGTAAAAGCTCCTCCAGTTCCTGCACTGCCTTCCTAGCCACGCCTCCTTCTGACCTCACTTCCGGCTTGAATCCTCACAGACCCGCCTCTTCCCTCTCCCTGAGACTACAAAAGCCCAGCACCTTTCCTTACGTGTCCTGTCCCTGTTTGGGCGCTGACCCAGACACTTCTCTCCGCAGTGTACACAATGTATGGGGTGGACTCACCAACTCTTTTCCTGTCATTTCTTGTGTTTGACAAGGTTAAATCTACGACACACTAAAGTGAAGGCCCCTGAATGCTTTCTGAATCCCACTGTATACAGTTCAATAATCTCTACATATAAAGGCAAAGCCCTCACTGGTTCATCACTAATTCTCCCACTTTCCATATAGGTGGGAAGCTGAAATTTTAGTGCTCATTCCTTGCAGTGTACTTACAAAAATTAGGTGTGTTTCATGTCCTATTGCAATGCCCAAGGGAAATGGGTGTACCCCATAAAACCATGGGTGTCAAACTCCGTCCTGGAGGGCCGCAGTGGCTACAGATTTTCATGCTAACCATCTTCTTAATTAGTGACCTGTTTATGCTGCTAATTAAGTCCTTTTTACCTTTGTTTTAATTAACTTGACTCTGACCCCTTAGTTGTCTCTTTTTTCCTTAATTAGCAGCCAAACAATAACAAGATACAAAATGAGCCACCACATGACCAGCTCAGCTGTGCCCATTACACAATATCTGAAAATAAAAAGAAAGGTGAAGGCCTCACTAAGGTTGATCTCTCAGGTCACCAAAACATCATGACAGTGTTCTTAGAAAAAGAACAGAAAATCAACAGTTTTAGAAATGTCTGCTTTGGCAGAATGAGAGCAACAACAAGCCATGGAATTAATTAATTGAGAATTGGCTTCTCATTAACAAACTGGTTGGAGTGAATTTGGTTGGAGTTTGATGTCCCAATTCAGCTGGTCATCCGTTGACTTGTTTCACATCTCTTTTCTGTTTGGCTGCCATTTCATGAAGAAATGTCCATCCATCCATCCATCCATCCTCTTCCGCTTATCCGAGGTCGGGTCAGGGGGCAGCAACAGAGCAGAGATGACCAGACTTCCCTCTCCCGGCCACTTCCAGCTCTTCCGGGAATCCTGAGGTGTTCCCAGGCCAGCCAACAGACATAGTCCCTCCAGCGTGTCCTGGGTCTTCCCCGGGGCCTCCTCCCCTTTAGATGTGCCCGGAACACTTCACCAGGGAGGCTTCCAGGAGGCATCCTGATCAGATGCCGAGCCACCTCATCTGACTCCTCGGTGCGGAGGAGCAGCGGCTCTACTCTGAGCTTCTCACCCTATCTTTAAGGAAAGCCCAGACACCCTGCGGAGGAAACTCATTTCAGCCGCTTGTACTCGCGATCTCGCTCTTTGGTCACTACCCATAGCTCATGACCATAGGTGAGGTAGGACCGTGATCCACTAGTAAATTGAGAGCTTTGCCTTATGGCTCAGCTCTTTTTCACCACGACAGACCGATGCAGAGCCCGCATCACTGCGGATGCCGCACTAATCCGCCTGTCGATCTCACGCTCCATTCTTCCCTCACTTTCGTGAACAAGACCCCAAAAACTTGAACTCCTCCACTGGCAGGATCTCACCCCAACCCTGAGGGGCACTCCACCCTTTTCCGGCTGAGGACCATGGTCTCGGATTTGGAGGTGCTGATTCTCATCAGCCGCTTCACACTCAGCTGCGAACCGATCCAGAGAGCTGAAGATCACGGCCTGATGAAGCAAACAGGACAACATCATCTGCAAAAGCAGTGACCCAATCCTGAGTCCACCAAACCGGACCCCTTCAACACCCTTGCCCGAGTTTTGCCTCAACAACCACGAAGCCGCATTCCGCTTGGCCTGCGGTACCTATCAGCTGCCTCCAGAGACCCACAGGACAAAAGGTCCTATAGGACTCCTTCTTCAGCTTGACGGCATCCCTCACTGCCGGTGTCCACCAATGGGTTCGGGGAGAACCGCCACGACAGGCACGACCACCTTGCGGCCACAGCTCCGGTCAGCCGCCTCAACAATAGAGGCACAGAACATGGCCCATTCGACTCAATGTCCCCACCTCCCTCGGGGCGTGGTTGAAGTTCTGCGGAGGTGGGAGTTGAAGCTACTTCTGACAGGGGACTCTGCCAGCCGTTCCCAGCAGACCCTCACAACACGTTTGGGCCTACCAGGTCTGACCGGCATCTTCCCCCACCATCGAAGCCAACTCACCACCAGGTGGTGATCAGTTGACAGCTCGCCCCTCTCTTCACCCGAGTGTCCAAGACATATGGCCGCAAGTCCAGCGACCACGACCACAAAGTCGATCACCCTGAGGCCTAGGGTGTCCTGGTGCCAAGTGCACATATGAACACCCTTATGCTTGAACATGGTGTTTGTTATGGACAATCCGTGATGAGCACAGAAGTCCAATAACAAAACACCGCTCGGGTTCAGATCGGGGGGCCATTCCTCCCAATCACGCCCTTCCAGGTCTCACTGTCATTGCCCACGTGAGCATTGAAGTATCCCAGCAGAACGAGGGAATCCCAGAAGGTATGCCCTCTAGCACCCCTCCAGGGACTCCAAAGAGGGTGGATACTCCAAACTGCTGTTCGCATACGCACAAACAACAGTCAGGACCCTTCCCCCCACCCGAAGGTGGAGGGAGGCCACCCTCTCGTCCACCGGGGTAAACCCCAATGAACAAGCTCCAAATCGGGGCCGATAAGTAAGTACAGGTGTCTCTCACGGGGCAACTCCAGAGTGGTAGAGAGTCCAGCCCCTCTCAAGGAGATTGGTTCCAGAGTCCAAGCTGTGTGTCGAGGTGAGTCTGACTATATCTAGCCGGAACCTCTCGACCTCACTAGCTCAGGCTCCTTCCCCTTCAGAGAGGTGACATTCCATGTCCCAAGAGCCAGTTTCTGTAGCCGAGGATCAGACCGCCAAGGTCCCCGCCTTCGGCCACCACCCAACTCACACTGCACCCAACCTCCTTGGCCCCTCCCATAGGTGGTGAGCCCATGGGGAGGAGGACCCACGTTACCTCTTCGGGCTGTGCCCGGCCGAGCCCCATGGGTGCAGGCCCGCCACCAGGCGCTTGCCATCGAGCCCCACCTCCAGGCTTGGCCTGAAGAAATGAATCGATTCAAAAGGACTGTATCCTTAAAAACAGGGCTATTAAAATAAAGGGAAAAGGAGTTAATTAGTAGTGAAAACTGCTCGCTGATTAGAAAAGGGTTAGAATGAAAACCTGCAGCCACTGGAGTTTGCCACCCATGCCCTAATCTGTATATATAAATAGGGAAACCTCTCCTTAATATTTTTGTGACTTCCAATATACATAGGAACTTTCAAGAATAAGGTCTTCTTTTGGCAGTTCTCACCATTATGCCATAAGGAACTTTTGGAACTGACCTCTCCTTTTGGCGATTTCATTCCTTATTCCCATTAACAGATGATTTGTTTCACGGCAGAAATGCACAATGGACGCCCTTGGTCCCCGTCCTCTTTCCGCACACCTACCACGTGGTTGGCTCCCTGCCTATATACAGTGCATCCAGAAAGTATTCACAGCACATCACTTTTTCCACATTTTGTTATGTTACAGCCTTATTCCAAAATGGATTAAATTCATTTTTTTCCTCAGAATTCTACACACAACACCCCATGATGACAATGTGAAAAAGTTTACTTGTTTTGCAAATTTAAAAAATAAAAAACTGAGAAATCACATGTAAATAAGTATTCACAGCCTTTGCTCAATACTTTGTCGATGCCCCTTTGGCAGCAATTCCAGCCTCAAGTCTTTTTGAATATGATGCCACAAGCTTGGCACACCTATCCTTGGCCAGTTTCCCCATTCCTCTTTGCAGAACCTCTCAAGCTCCATCAGGTTGGATGGGAAGCGTCGGTGCACAGCCATTTTAAGATCTCTCCAGAGATGTTCAATCGGATTCAAGTCTGGGCCACTCATGGACATTCACAGAGTTGTCCTGAAGCCACTCCTTTGATATCATGGCTGTGTGCTTAGGGTCGTTGTCCTGCTGAAAGATGAACCGTCGCCCCAGTCTGAGGTCAAGAGCGCTCTGGAGCAGGTTTTCATCCAGGATGTCTCTGTACATTGCTGCAGTCATCTTTCCCTTTATCCTGACTAGTCTCCCAGTTCCTGATGCTGCCACCACCATGCTTCACTGTAGGGATGGTATTGGCCTGGTGATGAGCGGTGCCTGGTTTCCTCCAAACGTGACCCTGGCATTCACACCAAAGAGTTCAATCTTTGTCTCATCAGACCAGAGAATTTTGTTTCTCATGGTCTGAGAGTCCTTCAGGTGCCTTTGGCAAACTCCAGGTGGGCTGCCATGTGCCTTTTACTAAGGAGTGGCTTCCGTGGCCACTCTACCATACAGGCCTGATTGGTGGATTGCTGCAGAGATGGTTGTCCTTCTGGAAGGTTCTCCTCTCTCCACAGAGGACCTCTGGGGCTCTGACAGAGTGACCATCGGGTTCTTGGTCACCTCCCTGACTAAGGCCCTTCTCCCCCGATCGCTCAGTTTAGATGGCCGGCCAGCTCTAGGAAGAGTCCTAGTGGTTTCGAACTTCTTCCACTTACGGATGATGGAGGCCACTGTGCTCATTGGGACCTTCAAAGCAGCAGACATGTTTCTGTAACCTTCCCCAGATTTGTGCCTCGAGACAATCCTGTCTCGGAGGTCTACAGACAATTCCTTTGACTTCATGCTTGGTTTGTGCTCTGACATGAACTGTCAACTGTGGGACCTTCTATAGACAAGTGTGTGCCTTTCCAAATCACGTCCAGTCAACTGAATTGACCACAGGTGGACTCCAATTAAACATCTCAAGGATGATCAGGGGAAACAGGATGCACCGGAGCTCAATTTGGAGCTTCATGGCAAAGGCTTTGAATACTGAACATGTACATGTAATTTCTCAGTTTCTTTATTTTTAATAAATTTGCAAAAACCTCAAGTAAATTTTTTTCACGATTATTTGTGTGTAAATTCTGAGGAAAAAATGAATTTAATCCATTTTGGAATAAGGGTGTAACATAACAAAATGTGGAAGAAGTGATGAAGCTCTGTGAATACTTTCCGGATGCACTGTACATTAAGGACATCCCGCGCTCATGTGCCTCCTCACTCGCTCCCTTACTTTCCTCAGCTGTTCATCATACTCACTGCTCCCTTCTTCTTTACTCCACCGCTGCAAGCCTGTTATTGTTCACCTTCCTTCACGTCTTCCACAATGGGAACATTGCTATAGCTGTCGCTTCTTCTAGCATTGCTGCAACTCTTCAGGGTGGAAGGACTGCTCATTCTTCTTTCAGGCTACCTCTTAACCTCATCCATACTGACTCCCCCATGTGTAACATATCCAAGCAGAGCACCATGGCGCAAGTGCTGCGTGATTGTCAGCTCATTGTATGGGATGAATGCACTATGGCACATAGAGCAGGTGTTGAGGGTTTAGACAGGACCCTACAAGACATCAGAAACACGACAAAAATGATGGGACATTCTTGCTGGCTGGAGAGTTCCTGCAGACCTTACCAGTTGTCCCAAGAGGAACACACGCCGACGAAGTTCAATCATGTCGGAAGTCTTCATACCTATGGCCTAAGACAGACGTTCTGACCTTAAGAATAAGCATGAGGGTTTACTGGAACTGCAACAAAAAATACGGAGAGTTTGCTGCTCTCCTCATCAAAATAGGTGATGGCAATTTAATTGAACAGAACTGTAAAATCAATGTTCCTAACAATCTCTGTCTCCTGGTGAATACCTCTCAAACCATCCATCCATCCATTATCCAACCCGCTATATCCTAACTACAGGGTCACGAGGGTCTGCTGGAGCCAATCCCAGCCAACACAGGGCGCAAGGCAGGAAACAAACCCGGGCAGGACACACACACACACACACACACACAAGGACAATGTAGAATGGCACACCAAGCATGTCATTGAGAAGAAACCGGGACAATTTTGGATCGCCAATCCACCTCACCTGCATGTCTTTGGACTGTGGGAGAAAACCCACTAACAGACACCTGGCAGAACATGCAAACTACCTCTCATTAAGAAACCTGCAGGGTGGACCCAGGAAGCGAACTCGGGTCTCGGGTTTGGGTTTTATTTTTTCCTTAAACCCAGCCGTCTGGAGTTTTTTTTTTTCTGTCCCCTGGCCATTGAACCTTACTCTTATTGCTCATGTTAATTAATGTTGATTGCTTTTGTTTTCTTATTGTGTACTGTTTTCATGCTATTCTTTTATTATGTAAAGCACTTTGAGCTACTGTTTGTATGAAAATGTGCTATAGAAATATTGCAATTTATTTGATCTCATATCTATGAATGTTGTTGTTGTTGTTGTCTCTAACTGCGAGGCATACTAAACTTTTATTTTTCATTACATTTTATTTCTAAGCATGTCATCAAATTTTAAGTTGTGTCTAAACAACGGTGTACACATTAAGTTTGGCAACAGTTTAGTTAAGAGTTCATATCATAGGCTCATAGCAAGTAGCGAGCGTACTCATCACAACCTGCGACAATGAATAATGGGCGAGTTGGTCTCCTAACTGCGACCTCATCACCTCACCGTCCCCTTTAAGGATGCCCAGTTCGCTCCTGCAACGATGACAAGAGGAGCACAGGAAATGTGGACTCAGCAGTTCTCTCCAAGTTGGCTTTCCTGCTCCATGCACTCGGTGCTTAAAAAGGATACAGGAAAACAAAATAGTAAAAGTGATAAAAGTGACGAGGCCGGGAGAATAAATCTGCAAGGAGTCAGCAGTCGACAATCGCAGCGCAAGTCCTGCAGGTCAGCACATTGTTTCCGCGCCTTGTACTCTTTATCAGCTCGCAAACCGAAGGGCCGTTTCCTTCAGGCGGGAGCCAAGAGAGCTCAATGGTGCGCACGGCCGATGGAAAAACTCCGGAAAAGAATTCCAGGAATTCAGATAGCGCTTGGATTTGAACTGTCAGAGGATTCCGAGGGGATCCGAGCCAGCGGGTCTAACATCAGAGGGTGGCTGGGCATCACAAGTGAGCCATGTGAGGAGACCACTTTGAGCTCTTTGTTACTGGACTGTTGGTAGGAACCACACATCCATCCATCATCCAACCCGCTATATACAGGGTCACGGGGGTCTGCTGGAGCCAATCCCAGCCAACAGAAGGCACAAGGCAGGAAACAAACCCCAGGCAGGGTGCCAGCCCACCGCAGGGTACACACACACTCACACACACTAAGGACAATTTAGGATCGTCAATGCACCTCACCTGCATGTCTTTGGACTGTGGGAGGAAACCAACGCAGACACGGGGAGAACATGGAAACGCCACGTAGGGAGGACCCGGGAAGCGAACTCAGGTCACCTTACTGTGAGGCAGCAGCGCTACCCACTGTGCCACCATGCTGCAACCTCTCAACCCCTTATTGAAAATGTTTACCCCAACCTATGAAATATGCATGAAAAGGATATCTCACGGTTGAGGAAGAGAGCTATTCTAACACCAGAAAATGACCTGACTTCACATATAAACACCATTTTACTTCATCAACTAACTTACAAAACAAAAACCTCTAATTCTGTCAACTCTGTTGTAGGACTAGAGATTGTGGTGCTCCATCCGTTAGAGTTTCTTCACACTCTTAATCCTCCAGGAAGTCCTCCACATACTCTACTTCTGAAGGTCGGTGCACCAATGATGTTACTATAAAACTTACAACCACCAAATCTTTGTAACGGCACCAGGCTTCAGATCACGTCTCTGCACAAGAACCTCGTTGAGGCGACTGTCTTCACTGGAACTGGCTCAGGAGAGACTGGATTTATTCCTCACATCCCTCTCATGCCCTCTGACCTCCCATTCCAATTCAAATGCCTCCAATTTCCAGTAAGGTTCTGCTTCACTAGGACAATAAACAAGTCACAGGGCCAGACACTCAAAAAGGTCGCCATTGACTTGACACAAGATGGCTTCTCACAAGGTACGTTGCATGCTCAAGAGTGAGCTCAGCAGACCAGCAGCTCGGTCATTTTACAGCCCGAGTCCAGAACTGCAAACGTCGTTTAAAAAGAGATCCTTACATCCTAAAAATGTGCATTCCTCATACACGACATTTACAATTAAACTCTTTAAATACATCAAATTCACTCTCAATACTAAAATAAGCCTATGACAATTACATTGACAATCATGTTATATTGTTTTTAAAATGTTGCCTTTTCTTTTTCATAACTTCTTTAACACATAACTTCTCTGCGAAGCGCGGATATTTTGCTGTTATGAAATAAAATTGAGAGAATTAAGCATATTTCACGTAAAACAGAAATGTTTGACGCCAACATTAGTAGAATGACTTCAGAATGTGCTGCAATATTAATACATTAAAAATCATTAACACCAGAACCTCCATGCATTTTTTGGGTACTATATCTGCCAATACTATGCCAGCAGGCATTGACGTCTTCTTATTCTCGTAAATGAACCTGGCAGATGATCCAACAAGGTGAAAATTTTCTAAAAATAAAGGAAGGTGGATTAGAAACTGAAAATAAATATATATTTTTTTTGGCTAATAAATTTTTCAAGGTCAAAACCAAAAGCTCCAAATAAAATTGGTTGCCAAAATGCTAAACCTCACAATCGTTCCTCAAAATAGTCGTGTGCCAACTTTGGGACTGGCCATGTGGTCATACATCACATCGTATGTGTGTCGGTCACAGACTGTACAGGTCATTACAATGGAGGCTGTGGGGGTCCGGTAGGTGAACTTTAACAAGCAGACATGGGGAGAACGTGCAAGTAACTTGCAGGCCGTGACCAGGCATCTCAATCCAAAATGGTAGGACTGTAAGACAACAACAGCATCAATTGACAAAGAAGTTTGAATTTGTTAACTTGTTATGTGTTTTATGTCGCACACAGTGATGGGTAACTCCCTGAAAGGTTTGAAGAAAAACAGATTGATTTAAGGTCCGTCAAAACTTACAGACTCTTTCACCTTTGTGTACACTGGGATAAATCCGTGATTCCTTTAAAGCCGCCTGCTAAACCAAAGCCTCAATCAAAATCATGAAAAGATGCTGAGAGTTCAGTGTGTGCATTTCTGGATCACTCATTGCATCTATTAATTGAGGCCGTTATGGGATTGACTTCTTTCCTCGTATTGATTTCCTATAATGTCTAGCCTAAAAGCCAGCACTGGGTAAAGCGTCCTGGCAAAGTGACAAGCAAGTGCTCTTGTTATTGTCTCTATCCCGCTGCTCACAATTACATTTACAGAACTAATTGATTTGCAGAGCCTGATGCCGGCAGCTTTGGTGACTTGTTGCAGTATAAGAATCTCAGAAAGAGGTTGGGTTTTGATGGTCCTTAAGGTCCGACTGTCCGCCACTCTACTTGATCGTTCATTCCATGTGTCTGGGGATCTCAGTGTGAAGAAGAAACTTCCAAATGTGTGTGTGAAATTTAACCTTAACAAGTTCCCAACTGTGTCCCCGTGCTCTTGATGAACTCATTTTAAAGTCACCGTCTCGATCCATTGGATTAAATCTCTTCATCATTTTGAACACTTCAATCAGGTCTGCTCTTCATCACTGTAAAGGCTCAGCTCTTTTAATCTTTCCTCAACATTCATTCCCTGTAGCCCTGAATCAGCCTAGTCGCTCTTCTCTGGTGCTGTTATGTCCTTTTGTAGCCTGGAGACCAAAACTGCACCCAGGACTCCAGATGAGGCTTCACCAGTGTGTTATAAAGCTTGAGCAGAACCTCCTGAGACTTGGACTATACACATCAAGGCGCTATATAACCTGACATTCTGTTAGCTGCCTTAATGGTTTCTGAACACTGTCTGGAAGTGTCGAGTACACTATGACTCCTAAATCTTACAACAGTCATGAACACTGTGAGAGGGACTATAAAGTCACAGGGCTTGTGGGCAACTTCAGAACACAGCAAGAGAGAAAAGAAAGGGAAGTTAAACTCATGCTAACATTTAAAACATTACAACCTGATTTGAATAGAGACATGGGTCTTATGCTCAGATTTGAGGAATGTTTTCATCTCTCGGACTGAAATAGACATCCTGTCTACAGACCCACATTGTATTGAAAAACTCATCAGAAACTTCAAAAGACTGGTGGACAGTTGTCTTATCCAAAGATCTTGACTCTACATTGTTCTCCTCTCTTGCTAAATGACTCTTAGCCTGAAGAGGTCTATTAATTTTTTACATTTAAGATGTCTCACTTAAAGTGTTTCCAATGTTGTATCTCTCCTGGTGTCTACATCAACACAGGGAACTCCAGTTTCTGTATTACAGTTTGCCTGAAGAAAAGCTTGAATATTGTAATCTTTTTAGTTAGCCAATAAAAGGGGTCATTTTACTTGACTTTCTTATTTGTAATACTTTACATTTACTGACATTAAACTTCATCTCCCACAAATCCACCCAAGTCTGTATGCTATCCAAGTCCCTCTGTGATGATTTAATGAATTCCAGATTATCTGCCAAACCACCTGTCTTGGTATCATCTGCAAACGTAACCAGCTTGTTCCTTATATTCCTATCTAAATCATTTATATTTATTAAAAACTAGCCATGTGCCAACTACGTTAGCATATTAAAGTTGTCTGTAAAGAGCTCCTTGTTTAAACGTGGCTGCCAGTCGTGAACTGGGCCCTTCGTCGCACAGCATTATGATTTTTTATAAGGGAAACAAAATTACAAAAGAAACCCTTGGACATTGATTCGATAGGAACAGCCTACTTGGAATCACTGTCTGAATCGTAATTATGTGGTGGTGTGGGAGCATTTCTGCTTCTGTCCGTTCACAGTCCATCTCGCTTTCACGACGCTATCGCTTCCTTTCACGATCTCTTCTCAACCTTTCTCTAATCTCGCAGGTTGCTTTGTGGCAGTCCAAAGGGTAAGGCAATATACACGGAGCAATGGTTATAAAAGGGGACACATAGGTATCCAGGCTATTTAAAGCATAAATAGAGATCACTTCACTGACATGTGAGCAAGGCACGGTACAACTGTGAGACACGCAGCACTCGCCGGCTACAACGTAACAATAATAATTTCCAGAACGTGCTGTTACGTTGTCATTCATTGTACCCACTGTCTTTCTTTCATTCATATGTTACGTAGGCACGTACCTTTTATCTTCGGCAATCTCATTCTCTAACCAGGCCTCAGGAGCTAACCAGCGTAACACTGTCCACCACCCCTTTCGTTATTCCGGCACATTGTTGACATTCGTGAGTAACAACAACGTACTAAACTGGAAGGTGGTCTACGCATGCGTGGAATTCGTGGACAAACAAAGATCAAGATCTAAATGAAGATCTCTAGTTAATTTAAAGCACAACGATTTGTTTAGTTTGAATGTCTGTGTTTTGAGGTGTGACTGGCGCACTATAGTCTTCAGTAGTATAAGCCTGGAGGAGATTCTTAATGCAATGCCTATGTTTTAGCTGTCTCTCTACTGCCATCTAGTGCTTCTTCTTCTAATTCATTCGCAGACAAACAAAGATCAAGATCCAAATGAAGATTATATATAGAGATAGCAGCGGCCCCAGCTCTACCCCCTGCTGGTCACCACTCTTAACATCATCCAATTCTGATGAAGTTCCTCTCACCTTCACCCTCTGCTTCCTGTGTCTGAGCCAAATCTGCACCCACCTACACACCATACCCTGACCTGCCACTTCTTTTAGTGAGCATGAGAACGAGAATTGATGCCCACACTCTCATGTGGCACCTTATCAAATGCTTTCTGAAAGTCCAGATAAATAATATCATAAGCTCCACTTTGATCGTATCCTTTTGTTTCTCCTCATAGAATTCCAGCCTGTTAGTAAAACAAAACCTCCCTCTTCTGAGCCCACGCTGACTGTCCCTAATAACTCCTGTCCTTGCCATGTGCTGCTCAATCTTATCCTTAATAATTCCTTCCTGTAATTTTCCTGTGATGTTAAGCTTACTGGCCTATAGTTGCTTGGATCTACCCTGTCACCCTTTTTATATGATGTGATGATATTTGTCATTTTCCAGTCCTTCAGAATCTCTGCAGTGCGCAGTGGCTTCCTATAAATACGTGTCAAGGGTTTCTGTCTGTACTCGCTAGCCTGCTTAAGAACTCTAGGATAAATATTATCTGGTCCTAGTGATTTGTTTGATTTCAGCCTGTATAATCTGAACAGGTCGTTTGTGAATTTTAAGTTAGTTTATGTATTGGAACAAGGAGAGGATAAGAGGGTAGACCCCCCCCGCCCATTAGAATGGTATGAGCCCCTTGACTTTAGGTGAGTGG
Source organism: Polypterus senegalus (assembly GCF_016835505.1). Lineage (NCBI taxonomy): Eukaryota > Metazoa > Chordata > Cladistia > Polypteriformes > Polypteridae > Polypterus > Polypterus senegalus. The sequence continues at coordinate 3,627,223 of NC_053158.1, read as the reverse complement.
TTATGAAATGTTAGTTCAGAAAGTCAGCAGTGAGGACGGGTGTCTCTTCTGTGCGTATTGCAGTTTCCTTTTCCCCCCATCCTGTTGACTGTCTTAAAGGTATTTTGTTCAACACTTTTAAGCCTGGGGGTCTCCTAGATTTTGAGAGAGCTTCAGCACTGGGGTGAGAGAGAGGTTTCGGCTGCCACAGAGCCATTGGACCCACTTTTTAACCGTTTTTCTTTCTACCACTATTATTATTTTTTGCCAGTTTTGGACTGTCTACATTTTATGAGCCCTTGTCTGTAACTGCTCTACATGAATGTTTTTAGCAATTTATCAGAATTTCTCCTGTTTGTTGGATACTCGCTCAGTCTCTCTCTCTCTTGAGAGCCTCCATTGACTCCACGAATGAGTCTGAGTGTCTGGGCTTGTGAGTGTCCTGATAAAAACCAAAGAGCCAGGCCTTTAGTGACCTCTTGGGCACGGCCATCAGCAGTGTGTCTGTCTGCGGAGAGAGTGTCGACCTCGTCACTGAGAGGTTTACTTACTTTACATGTGCCTGGTGACTCTTCCTAGATGGATTGGGATTGGGAGAGCTTTGGGGCTGATGGGGGCATGAGGTACTCCTGATATCTAAGCAAAAGGACGAAGGTCCAAGTCTTTAGAGTCCTGGTACTTCCTGATTGTGAGACATGAACGCTCTCCAGTGACCTGAGATGAAGACTCGGCTCCTTCATGTGTGTCTCTTCAGAGGGTCCTTGGGTACCGCTGGTTTGACGTTGTGTTCACTCACGGAGTCCAAGAGCCAGGACTTTAATGACCTCTCTGGCACGACCATCAGCAGTGTGTCTGTCTGTGGAGAGAGTGTTGACCTCGTTGAGAGGTTTACCTACCTTGGCAGTGACATTCATATCTCTGGTGACTCTTCCTAATGAAGTCAGTAGATGGATTGGGAGAGCATGGGGGGTCATGAGGTCACTGGACAGGGGTGTGTGATGCTCCTGATATCTCTGCAAAAGGACAAAGGTCCAAGTTTTTAGAGTCCTGGTGCTTCCTGATTGTGAGACATGGACCCTATCCAGTGACCTGAGATGAAGACTCAACTCCTTCATGTGTGTCTCTTCAGAGGGTCCTTGGGCACCGCTGGTGTGACTTTGTGTTGCTCACAGAGTCCCAAATGAGGCACATGACCTGCATTGTGAGGAAGCATCAGTTGCGGCACTACTGCCATGGGACACAAATACTTGAGGGTGACACCGGCTCATTTTTGTGGACCCGAGTGGCTGGACCAGGGCAAGGGGATGCCCACCTAACACCTAGAGGGTCATTTCCAGAGTGTGGGACTGGACTGTGTGTCTGCCCTGGGGGTTTCCCAACTGGATCCTGAGCTGTTTTGTGATGTGGTGGGTTCAGCAACGCGCTGTACTAATGCAGGCCCCCCAACCTGACCTGGTGGATGTGACTATTTAGTTTTGCTTGATTATTGCGGTGTATTATTTTTATGGATTGTTTACCTCTTCATGACACCTTCTTTTTCTATTCATTTGCAGATTTTTGTTCTTTATCTCACCAACAAATACCGGATTGTGATTTTTCCTGCAATAACATCAGTGACTTTGGTTTCAAAATACCTGTGTTGTGGGCATCTCAAGCTATGAACTACAGTACTAGAGGGCACTGACTTAAGACAGTGGGCAACGTGAAGGTGACAGGTTTTCCTCGTCACACCTCCATGCCACCTCAGCCTACGTTCTTGTCCTTTCTTAGACGTGTCTCCCACTTTGGTGGGACCTCTGATGGTCTCATTTCTTATTCTGCCCTTTCCTGTAAATCCTCATATCCACCTCCACATTCTCATTTCATCCCCCACCCAACTTCTTCTCCTGCTCTCCCTCTACTGCCTTTGCCTATTGGGGGCTCATATTCCTGAAGAACCTTCTTCATTCAGATTGTTCCTTCCCCTCATCCTCAGTCAAGCCCTTCAGTCAAGTCATCTATTATTTTATTAATCCACCTCTTCTTCTTCCTCTTCCTCATGTCCATCACTCCTTGTCACACTTCCAGCCTACATTCTTGTCCTTTCCTAGACGTGTCTCCCACTTTGGTGGTACCTCTGATGGTCTCATTTCACTTTTTCTAGTCTCCTCACCTGTGAGGATCAATTTTTGTACCCTTGTCCCATCACACTTTGTTCAGATTGACGTTCACCCGATTATGTTGACCTCTTTGGTAAGTCGCTTTGGATAAAAGTGCCAGCAAATCCAATAAATGTGAACGTAAAAACGATCAGCTGTGCACATGAGGACATTAGTTATGGATAATTGTGCAGATTTTAAACTCGGCTAACTTTCCCTTCCAACATTCATTAAGCGCCGTTTCACCTCTCTGACCCGCGCATTAAACAGATGAGCCGTCACTTCCTATGTCAGCTGGGACTGCACACACAGTTCTTGCTCCTGGTGGCCTGGAGCCATGCCAGCCATGCCAGCCTGCCATTTTTGAAATGAGTAGATTTCCAGATGTAAAGAAAAAGAACCTTGGTGGGTGGGGATGGAGCTACAAGGAAACGAAAACCTCCTTTCAAATAACGCTGAGCCGCTCGTCCTTGCCCAGCGCAAAGCTGTAAATATTGATAATAGGTTAAAGGCAATTAAAATAATGGAGCCAGACTCGGGAGGTGATGCCAAAGTGTTCTTGGCATCGGACATTTTTACCACATCGGCAATGAGTGTCCGATATAATGAACAGAGGGGGATCTTACTGGAATAAGCATTTAATATGCCTTCCCAACAGAATATGCACTTTATGGAATGAAATTAGCAACCCGAACGCCTCAGATTTATTTGATGGGAAGGTTAAGATGAAAGAAAGAAATGAAATCAACAAGTGGCCTGGACTGAGAAGATCACGTGAAGCCCTCAAAACCTAACGCAGCTCAGAAACGCAACCAGAGACGTGTTTGTGTGTTAAGCCAATTGGTTCACTGTGACCATGGGGCTGATTGGGAGGGTGGCAGAGACCCCCAGTCCAGAACTGATTCCTGCCTCATGCCCAGTAATGGCTGGAATGGCACTGATTCTAAACAACCATGAAGTGAGTATATGGGTTAAAAACTGACTGGATTAGTGGGTGGATGGATGGATGGATGGACGGATGGACGGACGGATGGATGGATGAATAGTGTTAAACCATCATGCAGTCTAAGAGCGTGATAGTACAAGAGACAAAAAAAAAAAAAAAAAACGATTGATGGATTGATTTCCAGCGGGCAGTTTCTTCAGTTTAAAAGCCTGATGTTATTAAATGTGTGTGACGCCTGTTGGTTTGAAAGCACAATTTCATTGATTTTTATTGTTATAGGATGCTGGGCACATCAAAAGACTTGATAGCGCACAAGAAAAGAGATTAGAAATAAACGCATCTCACTTTGCGGTATAGAAATGAGCAAGACTTTCTGTTTCTTGGCACAAAATGTTTGATTTTTAACACATTACCTTAAAGAGCAGGGTGAGGTTGGCGCAAGTCTCTGGTCCTGTCTGGCAGTCTGTCTCTGGGACCAACTCTGCCATTTTACACAAACATTTCACTTTATTTTAACCAAGATATATTTTCAAACATTTTTAGAAATTCAATAGTTGACAATGAATTTTGCTTCACAGTGTGTCACTGGCTGGCTGGCACTGCAGCGCTGGCATCTCAAACACAACAACAATCTCCTTCTGATGGGAGCATAGCAGTGCGAGGTGGACACCTTGAAATGGGGGCCTGTGCTTGACAACTGGTGTGGGACTGAAGATTGGTCAGATGATGACTTAGGGTAGTCAAGAGGAACATGGAGGAGGTGATATCTAGAAAGATGGATGTGAAAAGTGCAAAATCTTAGATGGCATATATCACAGATTAACAGTAAAAGGCACTAGATAGATAGATAGATAGATAGATAGATAGATAGATAGATAGATAGATAGATAGATAGATGTGAAAGGCACTATATACAGTGCATCCAGAAAGTATTCAGATCACTTTTCCACATTTTGTTATGTTACAGCCTTATTCCAAAATGGATTAAATTCATTTTTCCTCAGAATTCTACACACAACACCCCATAATGACAACTAAAAAGTTTACTTGAGGTTTTTTTATTAAAAATAAAAAACCTGAGAAATCCCATGTACATAAGTATTCACAGCCTTTGCCATGAAGCTCCAAATTGAGCTCCGGTCCATCCTGTATCCCCTGATCATTCTTGAGATGTTTAATTGGAGTCCACCTGTGATAAATTCAGTTGACTGGACCTGATTTGGAAAGGCACACACCTGTCTATAGAAGGTCCCACAGTTGACAGTTCATGTCAGAGCACAAACCAAGCATGAAGTCAAAGGAATTGTCTGTAGACCACCGAGACAGGATTGTCTCGAGGCACAAATCTGGGGAAGGTTACAGAAAACGTTTCTGCTGCTTTGAAGGTCCCAATGAGCACAGTGGCCTCCATCATCCGTAAGTGGAAGAAGTTCAAACCACCAGGACTCTTCCTAGAGCTGGCCGCCATCTAAACTGAGCGATCGGGGAGAAGGGCCTTAGTCAGGGAGGTGACCAAGAACCCGATGGTCACTCTGTCAGAGCTCCAGAGGTCATCTGTGGAGAGAGGAGAACCTTCCAGAAGGACAACCATCTCTGCAGCAATCCACCAATCAGGCCTGTATGGTAGAGTGGCCAGACGGAAGCCACTCCTTAGTAAAAGGCACATGGCAGCCCACCTGGAGTTTGCCAAAAGGCACCTGAAGGACTCTCAGACCATGAGAAACAAAATTCTCTGGTCTGATGAGACAAAGATTGAACTCTTTGGTGTGAATGCCAGGCGTCACATTTGGAGGAAACCAGGCATCGCTCATCACCAGGCCAATACCATCCCTACAGTGAAGCATGGTGGTGGCAGCATCAGGAACTGGGAGATTAGTCAGGATAAAGGGAAAGATGACTGCAGCAATGTACAGAGACATCCTGGATGAAAACCTGCTCCAGAGCGCTCTTGACCTCAGACTGGGGCGACGGTTCATCTTTCAGCAGGACAACGACCCTAAGCACACAGCCAAGATATCAAAGGAGTGGCTTCAGGACAACTCTGTGAATGTCCTTGAGTGGCCCAGACAGAGCAGAGCCAGACTTGAATCCGAGTGAACATCTCTGGAGAGATCTTAAATGGCTGTGCACCGACGCTTCCCATCCAACCTGATGGAGCTTGAGAGGTGCTGCAAGAGGAATGGGCCAAACTGGCCAAGGATAGGTGTGCCAAGCTTGTGGCATCATATTCAACAAGACTTGAGGCTGGAATTGCTGCCAAAGGTGCATCGACAAAGTGTTGAGCAAAGGCTGTGAATACTTATGGACATGGGATTTCTCAGTTTTTATTTTTAATAAATTTACAAAAACCTCAAGTAAACTTTTCACGTTGTCATTATGCGGTGTTATGTGTGTAGAATTCTGAGGAAAAAATTGAATTTAATCCATTTTGGAATAAGGCTGTAACATAACAAAATGTGGAAAAAGTGATGCGCTGTGAATACTTTCCAGATGCACTGTAATAGATAGATAGATAGATAGATAGATAGATAGATAGATAGATAGATAGATAGATAGATATGAAAGGCACTATATAATAGATAGATAGATAGATAGATAGATAGATAGATAGATAGATAGATAGATAGATGTGAAAGGCACTATATAATAGATAGATAGATAGATAGATAGATAGATAGATAGATAGATAGATAGATAGATAGATAGATAGATAGATAGGCACTATATGATAAATAGATTTCAGACTATCTGCTCCCTGACTACAGAATACGACAGCATCTCTGGGCTTCAGCATTCATATGGACATCTGCAGGGCATGCTGGGAACTGTAGTGCTGTGGATCAACCCTCTTGTGATCTTTGGGTGTTGCCAGAGAGTGCTATGGGGTTTCATGTTCCCCACTCTTGTCGACTTCTTCTTGACTCGGGCTTTGTCACGGCACCGGATGTTCTCCTGAGTCTCGTTTAAAAGGAGCCGATCTGCTTTACCTGAGGAGTCCACGCCAAGTGGTGGAGGAGAAAACTCTTTGGCGGAGTGGATGGAGAGAGCAGGAATTGTTCTCCCATGTTTTGTCATGCTTACCTGTTTGTTAACATAATGTTATTAATAAAGGGGACAATATTTGAACCAAATTGTCCCACAAGTTTACAGTCAGGTCCATAAGTATTTGGACAGCAACATAATTCATTTTCATCTGTGCACAACCACAATGGATCTGAAATGAAGATGTGATCAAAGTATAGACTTTCACGTTTAATTGAAGAGATTTAACAACAATACCATATGAGCCATTGAGAAAAGACAGCCATTTTTATACGTGCTCCCCCTATTTTCAGGGGCTCAAAAGTATTTGGACAAACTGAAATGACTTTAAATATATTGATTATTTTCAAGACTTTACAGGCGTGAAGGATTTTATCAGCCGGCTGTCCTGGGCATATCTGGATATTCTTCAAGAATGGTTGCAACAAGTCATCTGGGATGTTAAAGGTCTACTCAGCCCAGCTCATCACGTTGCAACTTCGGTCCTCATGAGGAGAAACAGAAAATGTTAATGATGATGATGATGAGGGTGATAAAGAGAATAATTCAGACTTCATTACAGAAGCCAGCCTTTTAATTCTTTGCATGCCCGTTTTATAAAGGCAGCAGCTGCATGCGGTGGGGCGGGTGCCAAATGAGCACGATTCCGAAGAACAATCCGCCAGTCCTCCCTCCTGTAGCAAAATGTTTTATATAATCTGACGTCAGCCCTCAGGGGAGCAAATTATCTGTGGAAGAGATTTTCAAAGCTGAACAGCATGTAGGTGTTCAGTCAAACACCGTTTTGGGCAGACACTCTGAGAAAATAAAAATCACGTCTTTAGCTATTTGACTGGTTTCTGCGGGGATGTTTCCTGCTTTTATTTTTATTCCCTTCGTTCAGCTTTGCTTCCCGGCTCCATAGGATGTGTTAGTGATTAGCAGCCTGCGGCGCATCTCCTTATGATTGGCAGAGTGCTTATCACAAAAATAGATTGAAAATTTGTCGGAGCTGGAGGCAAAGCAATTCATTTCCTGAACCTCAAATTACTTGATAGTCGCTAATGTGCTCAATTCAACCTTATTATTGCTAGTAGCTTTTTTTTTTCCTGTTCACATTATCATTGTTTTTTTCGAGAGAATTGAAAGTATTATATTTAAACACTCATCTCATATTCTTATACTTATTTACAAAATTAATTAAGAGCCCAGGGATTGGTGATTTGTAATACATGTTTAGTAGTAACACCGGCCACCTGACCACAGGTACTCAGAAGGGACAGGGTGACACAAAGAGACAAGTTCAAAAAAAAAGGGGACACCAGACATACAATTCAAGGGCTTACAGGGACTTAACTATCTATTTTTACAGCTGGAGAATTATTTTTTTTTTTATTTACTTTATCAGAGATCACGTTATTGTGTATTGAATACGACAGCAAATTAAAAAAATGAAGGCAACAGATCTGCAATGGACACAAGCTGACACAACACGACACATTCACAGTGGCTTATGGGTAGTTTGAACTCGCACCGTGTTACAGTCTGCTGTTAGTCTAGTTGGAGCCAAGGTCAGGTTGGAGCCAAGGTCAGAGAAACATGGATGCTCCAATGAACAATGCACCATTGTGAGATTTATTTGGGTACAGCGAGTGAAACCTGCTGAAACTGTTAGAAGGAGGACGGCTCAGAATGGAAGTGAAAACAGCAGGACACGATGAGAAGTTTATGGAGGGTGTCACACACGCGTTTGCACGGGAGACAGTTTAAGGGCTCAGGTGATGGTAATTCTCCACCAGTCCATGGGGTGGCGCTGTGTGATAACACGCTCTCTCTCTTTTCCTCCCTTTGCAGACTGGCGGACTGACTTCTCTCCTCAAATGATGTCACTTTCAGTATCTGCCTACCTGGACCCGCCTCTTTCAGACCGGCACTCATATGACCAGAACAACCGCCATCTTTGACGGTCAGAATAGGACTACGGTCTAAGAAGACAGTTTTTGCATTATTAACACACGTTTATTTTTTTCTGTTTCAGCTTTATAATAGATGAGGTTGGCCGCAAGGTTCCCCCAACACATTTTCATTGTCCTGTTTTTCTATTAGAAGGGGTCGAAAGGTTTAAAGCGGAAACAATAAGGGAGGAAGGCGAAACTCGAGCTGGTCGACCATCAAAAAGCCCACATTGACATGGCAAATGGCTTCCTCAGATAAGACCGATGGATTAAGTTGTCCTCTCTAACTGCACAATTGGATATCATCTGTGGATCTGCACGTGACATGGTGACTGTGAGAAGAAGATCTGAAGGACAAGGGCTTAACGGATAAGGAGGTGCAGGACCGAGCTGTGTGGAGAAGGGTGATCAGGCATACCGACCCCTCAAAGAAGTGGGAAAAGAAGAAGAGGATGGAGATGGAGAGGAAGAAGAAGAAGGAGAAGAAGAAAGTATGTGCAAGATGGGTACGCAAACAGCTTACTGATCTACACAAACCAACATTCATTGGTGGATTTCAGAGGGCTCTGCCCAAAGAAATCTCAATGTGGTTTAACAATGGTGCCACCCAATAGCGGAGGATCCATTTTCATATAACCTGGGCTTCAACTAGATAAGCCATCATGAATGTGTTGTATTACATCAGCTTCTATCCATTGTGGTGACTGCGTGATGTTTTAATTGTTTTTACTACGATTGTGAGACAACTTGAGGGCTCATCAAGATGTAATGCCACCCCAAGTAGAGGGTTGGCGCTGTTACCTAATGCTCCTCCTCCTTTTGTTCCTACAGATCAGACAACGGCCAGTCTCCATGATGCCACATCCGGGTTGTCATCTCCTGGCCCTGCCCATTCTGGTCTGGCGTCCCTTTAGGGGGCAGCACTGCCATTTTTGAGGCAGTTGATATTCTGACTACAATCTGAAAGGATCTTCATACCAATTTGCTTTGTTGCGTTGATTTTTGCCATCAAATATATGGGGCTCACTTTTGAGATCACCCAGTCAGTCTGTCATTATCCAACCTGCTATATCCTAACTACATGGTCACGGGGGTCTGCTGGAGCCAATCCCAGCCAACAAAGGGCGCAAGGCAGGAATAAATCCTGGGCAGGGCGGCAGCCCACCAAAGGACACACACCAACCACACACTAGGGACAATTTTGGATCGCCAATCCACCTAACCCTGCATGTCTTTGGACTGTGAGAGGAAACCCACGCAGACACGGGGAGAACATGCCAACTCCACGCAGGGAGGACCCGGGAAGTGAACCCAGGTGTGGCACCAGCATCCAGTAAGACTAAAATCAAAGGCAGCTGTTCTGGTGAGCGCACCACGTAGCTTTACTGATAAGAGCTAAGCTGCTGGAGCTGGAAGCAGGCGAGAGGCCTTGAGTCAGTGAGCACAGTGCTGAAGCCTTTATTAATGAACCCTTAAATGTTTATATTGCTCAAAGCCAAAGCATTGTTTTAGTTTGATTAATTAAGATATTCAGTCATGAGGGAGCATCGATTTACTGTAGGAAGTTAAATGTTATCTAGAATGTATGTACAGTCGTGCTTGAAAGTTTGTGAACCCTTTAGAATTTTCTATATTTCTGCATAACTATGACCTAAAACATCATCAGATTTTCACTCAAGTCCTAAAAGTAGATAAAGAGAAACCAGTTAAACAAATGAGACAAAAATATTATACTTGGTCATTTATTTATTGAGGAAAATGATCAAATATTATATATTGTGAGTGGCTAAAGTATGTGAACCTTTGCTTTCAGTATCTGCTGTGACCCCCCAATAACTCAACTAAACGTTTCCGGTAACTTCTGATCATTCCTGCACACCGGCTTGGAGGAATTTTAGTCCATTCCTCCATACAGAACAGCTTCAACTCTGGGATGTTGGTGGGTTTCCTCACATGAACTGCTCGCTTCAGGTCCTTCCACAACATTTCGATTGGATTAAGGTCAGGACTTTGACTTGGCCATTCCAGAACATTCACTTTATTCTTCTTTAACCATTCTTTGGTAGAACGACTTGTGTGCTTTGGGTCGTTGTCTTGCTGCATGACCCACCTTCTCTTGAGATTCAGTTCATGGACAGATGGCCTGACATTTTCCTTTAGAATTCTCTGATTATAATTCAGAATTCATTGTTCCGTCAATGAAGGCAAGCCGTCCTGGCCCAGATGCAGCAAAACATCCCACACCATGATACTACCACCAGCATGTTTCACAGATGGGATGAGGTTCTTATGCTGGAATGCAGTGTTTTCCTTTCTCCAAACATAACGCTTTTCATTTAAACCAAAAGTTCTATTTTGGTCTCATCTGTCCACAAAACATTCTTCCAGTAGCCTTCTGGTTTGTCCACGTGATCTTTAGCAAACTGCAGACGAGCAGCAATGTTTTTTTTTGGAGAGCAGTGGCTTTCTCCTTGCCACCCTGCCATGTACACCATTGTTGTTCAGTGTTCTCCTGATGGTGGACTCATGAACATGAACATTAGCCAATGTGAGAGAGGTCTTCAGTTGCTTAGAAGTTACCCTGGGGTCCTTTGTGACCTCGCTGACTATTACACGTGTGCCTTGCTCTTGGAGTGATCTTTGTTGGTCGACCACTCCTGGGGAGGGTCACAATGGTCTTGAATTTCCTCCATTTGTACACAATCTGTCTGACTGTGGATTGGTGGAGTCCAAACTCTTTAGAGATGGTTTGGTAACCTTTTCAGCCTGATGAGCATCAACAACTCTTTTTGTGAGGTCCTCAGAAATCTCCTTTGTTCGTGCCATGATACACTTCCACAAACATGTGTTGTGAAGAGCAGACTTTGATAGATCCTGTTCTTTAAATGACACAGGGTGCCCACTCACACCTGATTGGCATCCCATTGACTCGAATTTCACCTTCAAACTAACTGATCATCCGTGAGGTTCACATACTTTTGCCACTCACAGATATGTAATATTCGATCATTTTCCTCAATAAATAAATGACCAAGTATAATATTTTTGTCTCATTTGTTTAACTGGTTTCTCTTTATCTACTTTTAGGACTTGAGTGAAAATCTGATGATGTTTGAGGTCATATTTATATAGAAATATAGAAAATTCTAAAGGGTTCACAAACTTTCAAGCCGATGTTCCAGCTGCGTCATCAGCCAGTGACACTCAGCCACATACGGTCTGACTTACTGTACCAGCAGAGGGGGCTAACCTTAATTATCAGTTCTTAAAACTTCTGTATAATTAAACCAAACTAACACAATACAGCTCGCTTTTAATCTGATCATCTAAAAAGTTCATAAGCCTTAATATATGCATTTAAATTCTAAAATGTTTATATGTTTAAAGTGTTTATGTGCTAGCATGTCAGTTTACTTTGTTTCTTTTAAGTTTGGGGGCGTTGAAGGTTTTTCCAAAAATTTGTTTAGACTTCGGTGAGTCAAAAGACCCAGCATTGTCATCGTGTCCCAAAATAAAAACGTGTTCCCTCATCTCCCTTAAAAACACGGCGTCCTTGGTCCTTAAAAGACAAGGCAAATGTAATCAAGCGGGCCGCATTAAAAACAGAAGCAGCGGCCTTTAAAATAATGGTGCCTGTCTAAGCCACTCCTTTTAATTGTCAATAGTTCTAAAACCAATAACAAGGCCTATTGATCCTTGATCTAAACCTCAACAGCAGTGCTCACCATCTGTGCAATGCCACTTCAATGGTGAGGCATGGTGGTAGCATCATCTCGCTGTGGAGGTGTTTATTAGCAGCATGGATTGAGAATCCAGACAGGATAGATGGAAAACTGAATGGAGCAAAGTGTGGAGATCTCCAAAAAGGAAAACCCTTCCCCACAACATGGTGGACCTCATACTGGGTCAAAGGTTCATCGTCCAACAGGACAAAGCAAAACCAATACCAGAGTGGCTTGGGGACAACTCTGTCCATGCCATTGGGCTGCTCAACCAGAGCTTGGACTTGAACCCAATCGAACACCTCTAGGAGACACCTGAAAGTAGCTGTCCACCAATGTCCTCCATCTTTACTGGCAGATCTTGAGAGGGTCTGCAGAGAAGAATGGCAGAAAACCCCCAAATCCAGACGTGCAAAGCCATAAAGACGTTAGGCTGCAGTCGCCATAGAGGAGAGAGTCTCAAAACGTCTGTCCATGTGACATTTCCAAAATAAATGCCAACATTTCTCAAATTCTGTTTTCGCTTTCTCATTCTGGAACGTAGAAGGTTGATTGATGAGAGGAAAAACTGAAATGCATTTTAGCACAAGGCTGCAACATCACAAAATGGAGGGCCTGAATGCTTTCTGAAGGAGCCTGAGCACAGTTACGTAATAATAATAAAAATAATAATAATAATAATAATAATAATAATAATTCAACCCTATTTTTGTAAAAATCGATCTTTTTGTATGGAATGTTGTGTGATTGGGTGGCGCAGTGGTAGCGCTGCTGCCTCGCAGTAAGGAGACCCTTGTTCGCTTCCCGGGTCCTTCCTGTGTGGAGTTTGCATGTTCTCCCTTGTCTGCGTGGGTTTCCTCCCACAGTCCAAAGACATGCCGGTTAGGTGGATTGGCGATTCTAAATTGGCCCTAGTGTGTGCTTGGTGTGTGGGTGTGTTTGTGTGTGTCCTGTGGTGGGTTGGCACCCTGCTCAGGATTGGTTCCTGCCTTGTGCCCTATGTTGGCTGGGATTGGCTCCATCAGACCCCTGTGTTCGGATTCAATGGGTTGGAAAATGGATGGATGGATGTTGTGTGATTACAATAAAATTAAAAATAATAATTCAACCCTATTTTTGTAAAAATCGATCTTTTGTAATGAATGTTGTGTGATTACAATAAAATCAATAGAATTAAAAAGAATAATAATAATAGCAGTAAATTTTAGTTATTTAGCGCCTTTCCCATGCTCAAGGCACTTACCTCCACAATGGATTGTCATCCAGGTTTGGTTCCTGCCTGGTGCCCGATGTTGCTGTGGTGAGGCTCCAGCTCTCTTTGATCCTGCAGTAGGAAATGTGACTGGAGGGTGAAAATCCCAACCTATGAGACCACCAGTGTGCGACTTCTTATCTTCAGCGCTTCCCCGCTGAACCAAGCGACAACTGATTGATGCGACGTCCCCGAAATGTAAAACATATTAATTAAACCAACCGTCTGCGCTCAGAATAATCGGGGAGCTGACGGATTTGGCCTCGTCAAGTATTTCCTCATTAACAACACGTGTCCGTTGACATTTGAAGAAAATCCCTGACACAATACGGAGTATCGCTGCTGGCAAAATATTAGCGAGCGGAAGAGTCGCATGGAATCTGGAGATGAAATATCGGAGACGGGAATGTGTCTTTATTGTTAAACATTTTCGTTACATAGAAAGATGAGATCCTAAAGTTAATTGCAATTCCAGAAAAGATGAACATTAGGCGGCTAAATGAGGCATCCCAGGTGTGAATTACAAACAAGCCACTCAGGGTCATTTTCTAGTTTAGTAGAACGTGTTTCCTCTTCATTTCAGTCACGACTGAATCCTCTCATACGGGCCACCTCTAGCCACTTTATTTTTACACTTTTTTTGTGACACCTGGGTGGCAAGGCCGTCACAGCGTCAGAGTTATTGTCCATGTGGGGTTTGCATGTTCTTCCTACATCCAGCGGTGCCCACCCCAGTTCCTGCATTACGCCCAATGGTAGCACGATAGTAGTATTCTTGGTCAAGAGCCTACCGGTTGGGACCAACAGCGTGGAGCCGACCCACACCGTCACCTGTGTGACAGGGCATTCTGTGAAAAATAAACCTTATTTTTATAAAGATTTGATGTTTATCTTGCCAGAGTTTGGCAGTATATCCCCCTCTAGTGGGAATTATTGGAAATGCTTTGGGACTTTTAGTTCATAACACAAATGGTGTTACAGTGCAAGTCTTTATATTTTATTTTATTTATTTTTTTTTCGAAATTCTTCCTGCTCATATTTTCTGACTTTTCCGTGGTGCCAATGTTTTCTACGTTTGGTGTGTGTCACACGTGCAAGTCAGAATATCACCCTCCAAGTCCTTCACAGATATGTGATACCACCCCAGGCCAAGAGGGGGCGCTGTTACTAACTGTATTTACATTTTCTTCTGCCACAGTATAGAGAAACTGACCAATGAGGGCAACTGACTCCAGCCCTTCCAATCTCCTAGGCCAAGGGTGCCTAACTCTGGTCCTGGTGGTCTGCAGTGGCTGTAGGTTTTCATTCTAACCATCTTCTTAATTAGTGAGCAGTTTTTGCTGCTAATTAAATTCTTTTTATCTGACGTGACTCAGACCCCTTAGTTGTTCGTTTTCCTTAATTAGCAACCAAACAATAATGAGACACAAAACAAGACGCCACATGACCTGCTAACCTTAAAAAAAACATCTTGACGGCAGTCTTAGAAAAAACAGAAAATCAACAGACTGCTGTGACAGAACGAGAGCAGCGACAAAGTCCTGATATTCAATAAGGGCTTTAATTAACAGCAGGAATTGGCTTCTCATTAAGGAACTGGTTGGAGTGAAATTGGCTGGAGTCTGACGTTCCAGTTCAGCTGGTCATCTGTTGGCTCGTCTCACATCTAATTTCTGTTTGGCTGCCATTTAATGAGGAAACAAATCAATTCAGAGGACTGAATCCTGAAAAACAGGGCTATTAAAATGAAGGGAAAAGAAGTTAATTAGCAATGATAACTGGGCACTGATTAGGAAAATGGTCAGAATGAAAACCTGAAGCCACTGCAGCTCACCAGGACCAGAGTTGGACACCCCTGTCCTTGGCTATATAAACACGACCGTCACATCTATCCAGAGCGACCAGAGCTAAGGAACTCTAAAGTTTTCAGATGGTGGACAACAAAGCCCAACAAATACCAGCCATGTTATTCTGCTGGCAGTAGTTGTTGTTCCCTTTATTGCCATCGAGCATTGTATTTGTTTGAATTAATAAATAAATGGAGACAGCTGGGTTGGCGCCTCAAAAAATACTTTTTGTTTGAGCTTGTTATTCCCTTGGAAGGCTACAAGTGTTATTTATTGTTTTTAGGGCTTATTCCGAATTGCCCCGTCCGTTCTGGCCCCTTAATTACCTCCTGTCTCTAATTGGCTATCTATATCACCCCCTTCGCCACCTAATAGCCAATGTGTGGTGAGCGTACTGGCATAATAATGGCTGCCGTAGCATCACCATTGATGGTTGAAGTGGTTCCCCTCTGTCTAAGTGCTTTGATTAGCAAGAAAATGCTATATAATTATAATTAATTTTGATGATGATGATGATGATGATTATTATTATTATTATTATTATTATTATTATTTTTTATTATCTCTCTTGGTTTTATTACTTTTTAATGAATTTTGTATTGGTAGTTAATTATTTTCTATTTGTCTATAATGTTAATTGTGTTTCAGCAGTTTATATATCTTCTTGTTGCTATCTTGAGCCTAAGGGGGCAGGCCCACCTGTCTCTGCAACTGGGGAACTGACCCCATGGGTGTAAATATCGGCAGTGCAGAAATTGGGAGACATTAATGCTTGCATCAGATCATGTTGTTCCACCACAGTACAGAGAAACCGCCCAATGAGGGCAACTGACTCCGCCCCTTCCGATCTCCTAGGCTATAAAAACACGACCATCACATCTATCTAAAGTGACCAGAGCTAAGGAGCTCCAAAGTTTTTAGATGGTGGACAAGAAAGCCAAACGAATACCAGCCACGTTTTTCTGCTGGCAATAGTTTTTGTTCCCTTTTTTGCCATCGAGCATTGTATTTGTTTGAATTAATACATAAATGGAGAAAGCTGGGTTGGCACCCCAAAAATTTCTTTTAGTTTGAGCTTGTTATTCCCTTGGAATGCCACAAGTGTTTTTTATTGTTTTTAGGGCTTATTCTGAATTGCCCCATCTGTTTTGGCCCCTTAATCATCCCCTGTCTCTAATTGGCTATCTATATCACCCCTTCGCCACCTATCCAATGTGTGGTGAGCATGCTGGCATAATAATGGCTGCCATCGCATCACCATTGATGGTTGAAGTGGTTCCCCTCTTTCTAAGTGCTTTGATTAGCAAGTAAATGCCATATAAATGTAATTAATTATGATTATTATTATTTTCATTTTGTCTCTTGGTTTTATTACTTCTTAATGAATTTTTGAATTGGTAGTTAATTATTTACTATTTGTATATAATGTTAATTGTGTTTCAGTGGTTTATTTATTTTGTTGTTGCTATCTTGAGCTTAAGGGGGCGGGCCCACCTGTCTCTGTAACTGGGGAACTGACCCCATGGGTATAAATATCAGCACAGTAGGGGCTGGGTGACCTTAATGCTTGCATCAGATCATTTTCTTCCGCCACAGTACAGAGAAACCGCCCAATGAAGGCAACTGACTCTGAATCTAAATATGGCCACCCTGAAAGAGGCGTCATTTGCCACTCTTATTCTGAGTCACCTGTAGTTGCTTGGTGACACATGCCAGTCCTCCCGCAAGTAGAAAGATGTCATAGATCAGACCTAACAAGGCCAAAGCTTGGACCAGGAGTTGTCCTACACATTCTGTCAATTACGGCCTGATGTTGAGGATGTTAGACAGGGTAAGAGAGAGTGGCAACACGGTCACCAGTGTCAGCTGGTCACCTATCACCAGCCCAAAGTTAACGATTGTGAGCCGAGCAGAACTAAGGTGGGGGTGTTAAACAGATGGGATAACAAGGAGCTATGACTTTGCCAGGCTGCAGCCTGAGGTGGTACTCCTTCATCTACACTATCATATCAGCGAGACATGCAGAGATTCTACTGATATTGAGTTTTCTTCTCAAGGGTATGACAGGTATGGCTGTGTATCATCAACATGGCACTGATAAGAGAAACCATGGCACTGGATGATGGAGTCTTGTAAGATGGTGTACAGGGAGCAGAGAAGAGGGCCCAGCACCAATCCTTGGAGCCCCCACCCCACGTGCTTCTCTGTTGCACCCTTCACATCTCTCGTCATCGGAACACACGGTGGAATCTGCCAGGCCGGACTCAAACCCCTTTGATGCCAAGGTCAAGGTGGGTGTGAAGGAAACATGCATGTGGCAGAGCTACACAGCTATAGAGTTTCACCCAACTGGGACTCGTCCAGTACCCTCCATTAGAACAGAAGGTATAGTTTAAGGGGGGCTAAAGTTTCAAGGTCCGGCAGTTCACCTGACTAATCATGGCACTGGAGAGTGGCAAAGAGTGGTTACACATGTAAGAATTTCACTGCACGCTGTTCAAGGATCCGTAAGGACCCCGTGCAATCAAAAGGTGACAATGGGACTCGTGACTCGTACTGTCTGATAAGCTGTGAAGATGTCTCCTGTTAAAGGACGTGACAGAGAAGAGATAACACCGGACCGGGAAGATTCCGGCCTCGTAACGTGGAAGAGAAACACGCGCCTGGCTTCATTTCCATGTGATTTGCTGGAATTGCTCAGCAGAAGCTGTGCGGTAATGAGAGCTAATTTGATGAGAATTGCTAATTGCTAGTTTAACGGCCTAAACTGAAGCTGTCATCTAATGATTTAATCTGTCATATAAGGCCAGCAAGATACCTACTGTTCGGAGGGAGCAACGTTCTCTAAAACCCATCAGCAAATGCATACGATTAGGAGCTGAAATAATAACACTTTATATAAATTTGAAGACAATTTACTTTCTAATATAAATAAGCTTCCTGTCGGTCTAATTAGCATTTAGCTCTTATTAGCATAGGCAGTAACTAGGGTGTGCATGTGTAAAAAGCAGAAAAATGATGTTATTAAATTAAATTATTTTCCTAAACACACGGCGTACAGTATATTTAAACTTCATTTTCCAGCCTGAGATATTGTGTGTGATGTGAATAAAAGCAGCATTGCACATCCAGGAAGGAAAAACTACAAGAACATGTGAGCCACCTGTGGAAGACGGGCCGGACACAGACAGGCGGACACGTTAATGTCACCCAACACACGTTTATTTACAAGTGCCATTATGTACAAAGGTGCCACAACCCCCAAAAGTCCCCAAAGTCCTGGCCACAACACAGTGCCTTCTCTCCTTCTTCAGGCCGCCTCGACTCCTCTCCTCCAAGACCTTGTCTTTCTCCTCCCAACTCCAGACATCACATGAAGGGAGGCGGCCCCTTTTATAATCACCCGGATGTGCTCCAGGTACTTCCCGGCAATCTTCCACCAATATCCCCAGTGTGGCAAAGCGCTGGCTGTGTCCCCGGTGTCCTCGCTTCTCTTCCGGGTGTGGCAGAAGTGCCGAGGTCCAGGGCTCCCAAGGCACAGGGGCGCCCCCAGGTGGTGACCATGGGCCCCTACAGGGTAGAGCTTCAGAACTCTGTACCCATGGCCCCCAAAGGAACCAGGTTGGTCACCCCCACGTGGTCTGAGGTGGACGTAAGCCCTCTTCTGGTCTTCCTGGGCGTCCCGGCCAGGTCACCACCCCAGCCATCTCCGACACACCATATACAATTGGGAGTCCTGGTACACTGGATGAGCGGTCCTGGGGTGTACGTGGATCTCAGTGCTTTAATCAGTTGAAGACGTCTTCTTGGCTCACCAGGTGTGTGCTGCACCTTCAAGGTGTCATACTGGAAGGACTGTGGGGACATCACACCAGAAGCACCATCCCAGTTGATGGAGCCTTTTCAGTCAGTGTGCCCAGCCCTGGGACGTGGTCCATCTCCCAGCCTGCCCCTGATCTTACAAGGCATTACTCGAGCACAATCCGTCAGTCCAGCTTCCCAGGAGGGTTAGGAAGGGAATCGGGCAACAGGTGCCCAGACTCTTGTAAAGTTTAGGATCATTGGTCCAACAGCTTAAGATGGCCTGTCAATTCAAAATAAGTTTTGGGTGAAAAATCTGACATGCGTGGCCCCCTTAAAGGAGAGGGTCACAAAAGATCTGGAAGGCACAGCATTGAGTCAGCATTTGAAGACGTTGGTAAGGGTTTACTTGTTTGATCGGTTACTTGTGGATGGTCACACATATACAGTGAAGAAGTAAAAGGGTCGCTCCTCCGAAATCCCCTGATACAATGGGAACAAATACAGTTTGCCTCCATTTTGCTCCGCTAGCTGTTGGGCTGCTGCTGCTGCTGTGCTGCTGTGTCGCGTGATGTGCTTCTCGCACAGCTCTTCGTAGATTTAAAAGCCTGTACAGCTCCTGTCCTTTTTGCTCATTGCTTTGTTTCTCTCTCCTACCCCAGACGTCCTCTGCTCCTGTTGGGGGTCCCTCTCCCGTTGTGCACCCCCATGATGTTTGTCTATTCTTTTAGAATACAGAGATGGAACGGTCCCTTCTAACTACATGCGGAGCTCGTTTCCCTTCGTTTAACTTCTGAAAGAGACGTTTGTTTGAAATCTTTGAATAAAGTTCTTGTCTCTACAATCTCCTGTGTTTCTGTGCAATTCTGTGACCCAAGCGTGACAATATGTATAGAGCAAAGGCTAGAGGGCACCACTGAGACCCCAAACACAAATGCACAGAATAGTCCCGGGATCAGGCCCGGATTAAGGTGGGTGCTATTGATGCTGCAGCATTAGGCCCATTCCTGAAATAGGTGTTGTGTATTATGACAGTAAATACAGCACGTAGTCTTCTTTATCACAATCCTCTTTAATGCTCAACTCCAACCCGAACTCTACGATCCTCTCCACCCTTTTCTCCACTCCTCCATGCCTACTGCCCTCTACTGCACACAGCAGGTACACCACAATAGGCTCAGATGAAAACAGAATTTTCCGGAGCTGAACAGTTTTCCTTTGCTATATTAACCTCAAAATAATTCTTAGAATGAAATGTGGAGTCCGACTTTCGGATGCCTAGACACAGCATTACTTATTATACAGTTACTATTGTTCTCTCCGCTGTGACGTAACTATAACGTCGTTGTGTTTATTGTTAACCGAAGATTTCAAGTTAATACTATTAATTTGACGTTAAACAGTTGGTAATTTAGCTGCATTTTTTGCAATATCTTGGGGATTCTTGCCACTTTATTATTCTTCGGTAAGTGCCATGTAGTAGATTTTTCACCTTAAAAGTTAGTTGGACAGTAAAATCGATGGCTATTTAAATGGTTATCTGTAAAGGTAAAACTAAAAGCCGCCCCTGGGCCCGCAAGGATGTTTAGAATTTTTAAATCCTCGACAGGATTCTGGTCTATCATGAAATTTAAATCGTGGACAAATTTTTACCCTCAGGAGTCACTTTGACCCAATGTCTCTGCAAATTCATTTTTTCTTACTCTGTTTCATAAGAGAATTGAGAAATTTTGTGTATTTCATTGTTAGGTTTTCTGCATTATGTGCACTTTTCAGACAATTGCTATTGAATGTCGATGTTACATAGTTTGATGTTAATCTCAAGTTGTTTACGATACTACGTCGTTATTATTATTCATATTCCATTAAGGCTGGCTGGTTGCATCGCAAGCAATTTAGGCTCCTTGGTCAGTCTGAGTGCGCGTGTACAGTGAGTGTCGAATGCACAGAAAAAATAGGCCTTTATTGCGCTGCAGCATCAGGCCCAATTTCGTCTTAATCCGCCCCTGAATCAAATAAAAGGGATTTTATTACAAAAATAACTATGTATAACAATTATACAAGCTGTCTGTTCTTCTTCTTCTTCTTCATTATTCTCTCTCTCTTCCTCTTTCTCTGTGCACTGCTACTCCTCCAGGTGAGTGTTGCCTGTTTACACTCCCAGCTTTAAATCGCCCAGACAAGGGAGCACAGTTTCTTTTATGGAGGACCCGGGGTACTTCCAGTGTCAGGGCTTCACCCATTGGAAGTCCCAAACAGTAGAGAGTGTGACTCCCTTCAGCGCCTCCTTACGACACCCATGGACCCTAGCAGACCTGCGCTTCTGGACAACAATTCCCAGCATTCCCTGCTGGTGTTCAAATGGGTACTGATATTGCTGCCATCTAGTGCATGAAGGGCAGGTGGTGACAATAACCTGAATATATTGCTTTCCCTGTCCTTCCATATTATTGGCATCCCTGCCAGGTAAGGTTCCCAAGTCAACTCTGGCTGGGATGTCGATCCTCAGGTGTCGTCTTTCACTTATACATACAGAGGGTATAGAAAAGAACCCCCCGCCCTTCAAAATACTCCCTTTTTTTTGCTTTACATCCTTAAATGAAAACACACAAACTTATATTTCTTCCCAGCTTTTCTTACTCAATGCAACTTATAATGTGTAACCCTAACCCTCTCTTCTTTACAGTTTCAATGTTCAAGTTCGGTCACATTGGATGGTGAGCGTTGGTGGTCTGCCATCTTCAGATCTTTCCACAGATTTTCACTGTGATTTAGGTCTGGGCTCTGACTGGCCACACCAGGACATTCACTTTCTTCTCCACATTCACTTTCTTCTCCTTCAGCCACTGTGTGCTTCAGGTCGTTGTCATGTTGTCATCTTCAACTTTCTGGCAGAGGGTAGCAGGTTTTCCTCCAGAATTTGATGGTATTTTGCCCCATCCATTTTCCTTCTACCCTAACGAGAGCCCCAGGCCCCCCAACAACAGGATGCTGCCCCCTCCATGCCTTACTGTAGGTATGGTGTGTTGTGGATGGTGAGCTGCATTGGTGTACTGTTTGGTGTTGAAGGCCAAGAGTTTGATTTTGGTCTCATCTGACCATAAGACCTTTTTTCCAGTTGGCATCAGAATCTTCAAGGTGCATTCTGGCAAAGCTCAAACAAGCCTTAATATGGCCTTTCTTGACAAGTGGCTTTTTCCTTGTGACCATCCCGACCAAGCCACAATGGTGGAGCACTTGTCAAATTGTTGTCACATGCACATCATTAATGACCACTCTGTGCCATCAAATCCTGTAACTCCTTCAGAGTGGCTATTGGCCTGCAGGTAGCCTCTCTTACCAGTTTCCTCCTTGCTCTTCCATCCAGTCTGGAGGGTCCTAGTAGTACCAAATACTTCATTATGATGGACTTTACTGGGCTCCTTGGGATTGATGAAGCCTTTGAAATGCTTGTGTCTCCATCTCCTGCCTTTAATCTGTCCATAACTCTGTAACGACCGACCCATTACCCAGCCGGCAGCCACACTACCAGGACCCGTGGCCTGGATGAATTACTGAGAAGAACCTACTTATACCAAGCCGTCCGTACCTCAGACAAATAATAAAAATGATGGTTTAAATACTAGCAAACCAAAACAGATATGTAAAATGAGTGCAGAAATCTATTAAATAAACCACAATGACAAATACAATAATATAAATCCCCGATGTGAAATATATCTATTGTGACATTAGGGGTCACTGTCGCTCCTCACACCCCGCAGACAAATGTCCAGGACACTAAGTAAAAGTGCTAGACATAATTTTCATTTCTTTTCCTTTTGATATTGTGCCACAGTAGACACCACAATAATCAATAATCCAATACAAGTAACAATAAATCAATCCTCCTCTCCTCCCAGCAGCTCCGTCACTCTACCATCCAACTCCGGCTCAGCTTGCTGGGTTTCCCATAGTCCTTTATAGAGTCCGCAACCCGGAACTGCTCCTGCCCTTCAGTCCATGTGATCTAAGAGCACTTCCAGGTCAGATGAAGACTTATATTTTTCTTCAGCCCAGAAGTACTTCAGTTCCTTCGTCTCCGTGACTTGAGAGTACTTCCTGGCTAATCAAAAAAAAAGAAATCAAAGTATCTCCCTGCTCTCACCTGATGGCACCCACAGCACCCAACTGGGCTGTGAAGTAGAACTCCATCTCCCAATTTGCCCTGCAGGAATCCAGGGCACCTCCATGCTGCAGGGAGGACTCCATCTAGTGGCCTGGATGTGCCATCTCTCACACTATATATATATATATATATATATATATATATATATATATATATATATATATATATATATATATATATTGTGGCGCCGGGAGGACAGCGGCACTTCCTCCACCGAACAGTGCAAAATACCATATATACAATAACAAAACCTCCCTTGTCCCTGTCTGCCTGCATTCATAAAAAACACACAACACAAATAATAACAACGGATGATTACTGAAATAGTCACAAAGTCTACCCCTTCAATGTGTTACAGTGGATCGGAAGCAGTGACCGGAGCAGAGGGGGTCTGGGGGAAGAGTGGAAAGTAGAGTGAGAACTCAGGATGGCCATTGCTGATCCTGCAAAGAGGAGGAGCACATAGCAAACCAGAAATATATATATAAAGATATATATATATATATATATATATATATATATATATATATTGTGGAGAATGCACCCCCAAACACAGACAGACTGACACCAGGATGTCCAAAGCATACTCCTTTATTTTATTTTTCCAATGCACCACAATGCCTTCTCTCACCAACTCTCTTTCCTTTCTTCTTCTTCTTCTTCTTTCTTTCTCTCTCAACCTCCTTCCTCCTCCTCACAAGCTTCGTCTCCTTCCTCCCAACTCTGGCTCATCTACTGGAAGGAGGCTGCCCCTTTAATCATGACCCAGATGAGCCCCAGGTGCTCCCCTTGATGTCACCTCCTGGTGTGGCCTTAGTGTCAGGAAAGCACCAGGAAGCACTCAGGGTGACCTTGGAATCACTTCCGACAGCACTTCCTGGTGTGGCGGAAGTGCTGTCATCCAAGCTTCTCTCACTGTCTGGGCGCCCCCGGCGGTGGTCACGTCCTCTCATAAAGAACGTCCCAGCTGTGTCCCTGTGGCCCCCAAATAGCCCCGGGCGGCTGCCCTCTAGTGGCCGAGGAAAAGTATTGTCCAACTCAAGGACTATCCAGGCGTCCGGGCCGGGCAGTGTCCCCGGTCATCTGTGACAATATATATATATTATATATATATATATATATATATATATATATATATAGTGAAATGATTGAACAAACACAGAAAGACTTTGGGGACAGCCACTCGTATCAGGCTGCCGAAATGGCTAGGCTAGTCGAGGATTGTTTAAACCAGGGAACGGGAGGGCAGGGAGTTTAGGACAGGCCATGCTTAGATCTATATATGGAAGAACAAACAATGGTGTAGAAATAAAAATGCATAGTAATGTAAATTCTAATCAAACATTTAAATTTCGAATGAGTAATACATTAAAAATAGCTTGCCTTAATGCTAGAAGTATCACAAATAAGGTAAGTGAGTTGGAGTTGTATGTAGCAGAGCATAATTATGATATTATAGCAATAACGGAAACCTGGCTAAATAACAAAGATGGGGATGAGTGTAACATGGATAACATTTTTTTAGGAAGGATAGACAGAACAGAAAAGGAGGTGGGGTTGCTGTTTATGCCACACAGGGTTCAAATGTACTGTAAGTCCTTTTCAGTTGGATGATGAGCCCCATCTTAGTGAGGACGTCTGGCTTCACCTGGAAAATATTGGGGAAAGAGGTCTTAATTTAGGATTGTGTTATAGACCACCCAATTCAGACAGTAATGTCAACACACATCTTTTTAGTAATATCAAAAAGGCAAGTTTACAGGGGATATTATAGTCATGGGGGACTTTAATTATCCAAATATTAACTGGGATAACCTTGCAGATGGAGGAGCACAAGAGCAGGAGATTTTAGAAGTAATCAGCGACTGTTTTTTAACACAGCATGTTAAAGCACCAACACGGGGTGAAGCCTGTCTGGATTTAGTATTCTGTAATAATCAGGATAGAATTGAGGGTGTAGAGGTGATTGAACCACTAGGGTCACGTGACCATAATGTAATACAATTCTCAGTATTTTGTAAGAGTGCAGATGCAAAGACTAAAATTGTTAAGTTGAACTTTGGTAGGGCTAATTTTGAGCAGTTGCGACAAAGTCTAAGTAGGATAGACTGGGATAAGCTTTTAAGTGTGGAGACAGTCGAGGAGCAGTGGAACAGGTTTAAAAATGTTTTACATGTAATGCAGGACAGATACAGACCTAAATTTGGAATTAATAGGAAACTAAAAAAACTCCACTGTGGATTAATAAAGATTTAAAAAAGAAGTTGCAAAGGAAAAAACTGCTGTATAAGGCATATAAGACTAATGACTGCAAAGAGAATCGTAGAGCGTATGAGAACATGAGGGCAACCATTAAGAAGGATATCAGGGAGGCTAAAAGACAGTTGGAGAGGAATAGAGCAGATAAGGCGAAAGACAAGCCTAAGAGATTCTTTAAACAGTAAAAGAACAGTCAAGGAGGAGGTCAAGTGCATCAGGAATAGTAAAGGGGAATTAAAAGATACAGACAGGGAAATAGCGGACGCCCTAAACTTACATTTTTCTGAGGTGCTCACTCAGTGGAAAACCTCAGAACAGTAACAGGGACTACTAAGGAGGTACGGAGGGATTTGGAAATTGTAGAGGAGAAGAGCAGCTCAGATTAAATAAGATGAAATCAAACAAATCACCAGGACCAGAAAACATTTATCCTCATGTACTTAAGGAGGCTAGTGAGTACAGATATAAACCCATGACACTTATTTTTAGGAAGTCTCTGTGCACTGGAGAGATTTGGAAGAACTGGAAAATGACAAATATCATCCCATTATATAAAAAGGGTGACAGAGCAAATCCAAGCATCTATAGGCCAGTAAGATTAACATGCATCAGAGGAAAATGAATGGAAAGAATTATTAAGGATAAGATTGAGCAACACATGGCAAGGACAGGAGTTATTAGAGACAGTCAGCATGGGGTCAGAAGAGGGAGGTCGTGTTTTACTAACAGGTTGGAATTCTATGAGGAGGAAACAAAAGGATACGATCAAAGTGGAGCAGATGATATTATTTATCTGGACTTTCAGAAAGCCTTTGATAAGGCGCCACATTATTGGTTTGGGTTTGCTCAGACACAGTAAGCAGAGGGTGATGGTGCGAGGAACCTCATCAGAACTGGCCGATGTTAAGAGTGGTGACGAGCAGGGGCAATGTTAGGCGCTGCTATTTTTAATATCTATAAATGATTTAGATAGGAATATAAGTAACAAGCAGGTTAAGTTTGCAGATGATACCAAGATAGGTGGATAAGCAGATAATTTGGAATCCGTTATATCATCACAGAAGGACTTGGATAGCATACAGGCTTGGGAAGATTTTGTGGCAGATGAAATTTAATGTCAGTAAATGTAAAGTATTACACATAGAAAGTAAAAATATTAGGTTTGAATACACAATGGGTGGTTGGAAAATCGAGAGTCCACCTTATGTGAAGGATTTAGGAGTCATAGTGGACTCTAAGCTATCGACTTCCTGACAGTGTTTAGAGGTCATTAATAAGGCTAACAGAATGTCATATTATATAGCCTTGGCGTGTGGAGTACAAGTCACAGGAGGTTCTGCTCAGCTTTATAATGCACTGGTGAGGCCTCATCTGGAGTCCTGTGTGCAGTTTTGGTCTCCAGGCTACAAAAAGGACATAGCAGCACAAGAGAAGGTCCAGAGAAGAATGACTAGGCTGATTCAGGGCTACAGGGATGAGTTATGAGTAAAGATTAAAAGAGCTGAGCCTTTACAGTTTAAGCAAAAGAAGATTAAGAGGTGACATGATTGAGTGTTTAAAATTACGAAGAGAATTAGTCCAGTGGATCAAGACTGTGACTTTAAAATGAGTTCATGAAGAATACGGGGACACAGTTGGAAACTTGTTAAGGGTAAATTTCACACAAACATTAGGAAGTTTTTCTTTACACAAAGAACGATAGACACTTGGAATAATCAACCAAGTAGTGTGGTAGAGAGTAAGATGTTAGGGACTTTCAAAATTCGACTTGATGTTTTCTTGGAAGAAATAAGTGGATCGAGCTTTGTTGGGCTGAATGGCCTGTTCTCGTCTAGAGTGTTCTAATGGTCTAATGTTCTACTGAAAGATTGGTTCCAAATGACAGGCCTTAACGGACTTCAGTCCAACAATAGAACGACAACAATAGGCAAACATGGCGGTGTTAAAGCCAGGCAGGGGAAGTGAGGTGAGCCGAGCAGGACCCGGAAGTGACGTCCTCAATTCCAGGCATAATTCCCAGTGGTTGGTCTGCCAATGGAAAAAGAGGAAGGATTAGTGAACTCTGCCATCCACTGGTCTGGCATGGAATTATCTCTTTGTGAGCCCTTCAGCTGTGTGACAATATGCATTCCTCAGATTCCTCCATTAAATCCCAGTGAGGATCCCTCCATTAGTGCTGCCCTCAAACATGCGCATTACTTCTGGTGACGCCTGAAGGTATGGAGCACTTAGAGTATATAAATGGAATATCAATTAAAGGAGTGCAAGTTGAAGACTAATAATTGTGGGGCTTTGCAAGACACGTATCTCGAGTCCGAGTCAAGCCACAAGTCATCCATAAGCAAGTTCTAAGTCAATGTCAAGCAAGTCACAAGTCAGTAAAAGTGAGACTCGAGTCAAGTCATGTGACTCAAGTCACCCAGCTGTGATATACAGCAATGGTGCTGACAGGTTGCATCAACCTGGGGACGAGTGACTGTCACTATGAGCTGGCATTCTACCATGCCAATAAGCAGCTTCAGGGCCAGCTGCAGGGGAGACTAGAACAAAACGACAAGCCTGTAAAGCCAAATATGAATTCCAACTATAATAATAATAATAATAATAATAATAATAATAATATATTTTATTTATATAACGCCTTTCCCAGTGTGGCAACTGCAAGCTAGGGGTGCAATGTGAAGAGCAAAAATCCATTGGCACTTGGCACTGGCAAGCATTAGTGCAACATTGGATTGGTGTCAGCAGTGGGATAAGGAGACAACCTACAGTCTGATTTAGCAAAGTGTTGACCGGTGATATCTTCTGGCTCATGAAGTTAAGGAGAAAAGTGTAGCAGGTCGAGTTGACCAGGTGACAAAACAATCAGTCAGTCAGTCATTCTCCAACCCG
Source organism: Polypterus senegalus (assembly GCF_016835505.1). Taxonomy (NCBI): domain Eukaryota; kingdom Metazoa; phylum Chordata; class Cladistia; order Polypteriformes; family Polypteridae; genus Polypterus; species Polypterus senegalus. The sequence continues at coordinate 3,599,243 of NC_053158.1, read as the reverse complement.
CTATATCCTAACACAGGGTCACGGGGGTCTGTTGGAGCAAATCCCAGCCAACACAGGGCGCAAGGCAGGAACAAACCCTGGGCAGGGTGCCAGCTCACCGCAGGGTGACAAAACAGTGCATCGGGTAAATCATCAAGGCATTAGAGAGCAGCTGTGGATGGCAGGATCTGTACCTGGAATGCCATCTGCAACATCAGTTACAAAGACTGTTACATCTGCAGCTCCGGACAAGAAAGCTCACCTGCCAAAATACGATGGACGGATCACGGTACAACACCCGCGCTGCACCACCAGACAACAAAGCTCTCGAGACCCCTTGCTGTTATCAGCCAAGCAGCCACAATTTCAAAGAGTTTGTGCAACATTGCAAAGAGATGGAAGCGGTCGCTGGGGACATAAACTTCAAACACTCGATGACAGGTGGCATCAGCCAGAGGATGAGTCACCAACAGAATGAGCGGGCATTCCACCATGCAAATGAGCAGCTTCAGCGCCAGCGGTAGGGGATCCCATAAAAAAGTCACATAAGAATTCCATTCCGTCTGACAGCAGCGAGCTACAAAAAGAGCCACATAAAGGGAAGGACTTCTCGGGCAAACACCAGCGTGGCATTACAATGCATGCATAAAATGTTTGTAATTAAAAGTTTCATCACTGCAGTGATATTGGAGCAACTGATTTTGAAAGCAGCAGCCTGTCAGGGAAAACATTTTCTGCAGAATGATGATGGAAGCCTCCACGGTTCGAGTTCATCTTAGGTGATCAAAGCCATAGGCTCCTTTAGCGATAATACAGAAAGCCTGGGGGGCTGTCAGATGTGGCAGATGGGTCATCTCTGTGAGAACAGATTGCAGAAGTATGTGGTCGGGATCAATGTCACCTTATTTGGACTTAAGGACTGTGCTGAAAATACCTGCCTCATTTCAAGCGGGGTAATTAAAAAAAATTCAACTTTTACACATAAGTAGACTTTAATTCATTCTTTTCTAAATAGGATTCTTGACATTCTGTTCACATGTACCTTGGGATGAAGGATTTCACCCACCAGCTCACTCATTTTATTCTTTTCAGCTTCCTACCTTCTCAGGAATCTCAGATCTCGTCTGTAAGTCTAAGCCATCCACCTGTCAGCTGGACCCCGCCCTACAGTCCTGGTCAAAGCCTGCCTCCCCTCTCTGGTCCCCCTTATTTCTGCTATAATCCGCTCTTCTCTCACTACTGGTACTCTTCCTTCATCTTTTAAAACTGCGGTTAATAACCCCAATACTGAACAAACCTGGTGCTGATCCGACTAATTTCAATAATTTTCATCCTATTTCTAATCTCCCCTTCATTTCCAAAATTCTTGAAAAAAGAGTGGCTATTCAACTTCACTCTCATTTATCTCAAACTAATCTGTATGAACAGTTCCAGTCTGGTTTTCGTCCCCTCCGCAGTACAAAAGCAGCACTCATAAAATTACTAATGCCCTCCTTATGGCAGCTGATTCTGATTTAATTCCTATTCTCATCCTTCTTCATCTGAGTGCGGCCTTTGACACTCTTTGTCACACGACTCTTCTCAATAGATTATCTTCGATTGGCGTTACCCACACTCCACTAGACTGGTTCAGATCGTACCTCTCAGGCTGCACTCAGCTTGTTCATCTTAAAACTTACACATCCCAACCCACCGCTGTCACTTCAGGTGGGCTCTGTCCTGGGACCCCTCTCCTTTTCATTTTTTAACTCCTTCCCCTCGGTAATATCTTTTGTAAATATAACATTCGCTTCCACTGTCATGCTGATGACCCCCAGCTCTACCTCACTAGCAAACCTACTGCTTCCTTTCCACCCTCCTCACTTACTGATTGCATAGCAGAAATCAAATCCTGGTTTTCTTCAAATTTTCTTAAATTAAATAACAAGTGAAAAAACGGAGGTTCTCCTCATTGGTACAAAATCCACATTATCCAAAACCGATCATTTTTCATTTGTTATTGATAATTCCTCTGTCTCCCCTTCACCACAGGTGTCATCCTTGACAGTATTTTATCCTTTCAGTCCCACATCAATCACATCTCCCGGCCTGCATAACGTTAATCGTATTCGCCCGTCCCTCACTGCCCACACCACTGCCATCCTCGTTCATAGCCTGGTCACTTCTTGTCTCGATTATTGCAATTCCCTTTTCTTTGATCTTTCTCGCAAATCTCTTTATAAGCTTCAACTGGTCCTGAATTCCTCCATGAGAAACCTAAATACAAAGAGGACTGTTTCATTTATGTTAGGTAGAATGCCTAGAGGGGGCTGGTCAGATGGTCTCGTGGCCTCAGAACCCCTGCAGATTTTATTTTTTCTCTCCAGGAGTTTTTTCTTTTTTGTTTTTTTCTGTCCTCCCTGGCCATCGGACCTTACTCTTATTCTATGTTAATTAGTGTTGTCTTATTTTAATTCTTACTTTGTCTTTTGTTTTTCTTTTCTTCATCATGTAAAGCACTTTGAGTGACATTATTTGTATGAAAATGTGCTATAGAAATAAATGTTGTTGTTGTTGAATTCAGCTGCCCACCCGTATCATTACTAGACCCCCTTTATTCATTTATCACTCCCGTCTTGCAGCAGCTTCATTGGCTTCCAGTTCAGTTCCACATTCAATTCAAAATTCTTCTGTTAACTTTTAAGGCTCTCCACAGCCTCGCCCCTCCATATCTGTCTGACCTCCTCCATGTTGCCATTCCCTCCCGTACCCTCAGATCCTCTTCCTCCATCCACTTGACTGTCCCCTTCGTCCATCTTACCACCATTCAGTCGCTCTGCTCCCCAGCTCTGGAACTCACTACCACCTGAGCTAAGAAATATTGAATCATTTTCACTTTTCAAATCTAAACTTAAAACTCATTTGTTTCAGACGCTTTTTCTCTTTGATTACAATTTGCTCTGTCTGATTTTAACTTGTGTATTTTACATTTGTTTATAATCTATTGTTCGGTCTCCTTGAGTGTTTTGAAAGGAGCCTACAAATAATTAAAATGTATTATTAAGTATTCCTAAACTGTTCTTCATCCTTCTTCCAGTTTTTGAACTTCCTTCATCTTGAATCACTGGAAGGCAGAGTAGCATTGGGTGCGAGGCACGGCTACGCACCCTCAGTAAGTCTCACCTGACCAGACCGATCACGTGGGAATTTCACAGGTGAGGGACCAACTTGTATCCCACCTGGGATGGACCCCTGCTACCTTGGTTGGCCATGATGCCATGATAAAGGAGGGGGTGCTAAATCTCGTACTCACACTGTCACCTCTGGGGTCCCACAAGGATCAGTCTTTGGGCCGACCCTTTTTAACATCTATATGCCACCCCTCGGTCACATCATCCGCAGGCATGGAGTTTCATTCCGTTGCTATGTGGATGATACGCAGCTCTATGTGAGACTGGATTTGACTTCTCTTACACCTCCATCAACCCTATCCTCCTGCTTGGATGAGATTGTGGCCTGGATGTCCAAGAACTTCCTCAGCCCCAAAACTGAAGCTCTTTTAATTGGTGCCCCCCATCAACTTCATTCCTCTGTAAATTGTAATTCCTTTTCTGGCCATACCATTACTTTCTCCCTTTCTGTTACTAATTTGGGTGTCAAATTAAACTCCCATCTGTCATTTGAGGCACATGTCCATCACCTTTGTAAAATTGCATTCTTTCATCTTCAAAACAGAAGCCAAACTCCGTCCTTGCCTTTCCCTCTGTGAGGTTGAAAAGCTGGTTCATGCCTTTGTCTCCTCCAGGCTGGACTATTGTAATGCACTCCTCATCGGGAACCCCAGCAAATCCAAAATAGTTCTGCAAGGATCACAATGAGGGTGCGGAGATATGAACACATCTCACCAGTCCTTCGGTCACTTCATTGGCTCCCAATTCACCTACGTATTAAATAGAAACTCTGTCTGCTCACTCACCAGTGTATTCATGGAGATGCTCCACAATATCTTAAGGAACTCCTTATAAAGGGTGGTCCAGATCTAATATTAGGCAATTTTCATTACGCTATAACTTATTAAGTTTATTACATAGAAAATCACCCAAAAAAATCCCGGACCATCGAGAAGTGTGCGAACTGACGACATGAAGAATTGTCTTAGAAACGAACTGGAATCGTCCCCCCATAAATCAAAGTCATCCAGAAGATTTGGATCTGCATAATTAGATTTGGACCACCTTGTATTACAATCCACTACAAGAAACCTCCATCTTGCAAATACCCACCGCCGTCACCCCTCGATGACCAAACTTCGTACAATGGGTGACCAAACCTTTGCAGTCGCTGCTCCACGGCTCTGGGATGTCCTACCAGAGAACTGGAGAACACAGCAGATGGTGGGCCATTTTAAAAAACAGTTAAAGACTGTTATATTTAGGAAAGCATATTAACAAGAATGTCTCTAATTATTTTGTCTTTGTTAAATATGTAGCACTTTGAGATTTACTACTAATGTAAAGTGCCTTATAAATAAAATGAATTATTATTATTATTATTATTATTATTACTGCAGTCCTGACCGGGATTTGTTTCCTGCCTTGCGCCCGGTGCTGGCTGGGATTGGCTCCAGCAGACCACCGTGACCCTGTAGTTAGGATATAGCGGGTAGGATAATGGATATGGATTATTATTATTATTATTAAAGGAGGGTCATTGAGGGAATGGCATTGAGGCTAGGGATCTGCACTGGCAATTGGAAGGTAATTGGAATCCCGTAAATGGCAAAAGGGACTCTGCTCTGTTGGTTCCTTGAGCAAGGCCCTTAACCTGCCATTGCTGAGCACTTTGAATAGTGAGAAAAACGCTATATAAATCCAAAGAATTTATTTATTTATTTATTCACTTTCCATACCAGGACACTGCAGCAGCAACTACACCGGGGTCGGCATCCCAGACAGTATGGAGGGGCACACTGGTTGGGCTTGGGAGGCTTGAAAGCCAGTACAGGCCCTATGCTCGCTTGGTTTAGTTCTTATTTATCACATCGATTCCAGTATGTACATAAATGTGCTGACAGGACTCCATCATTACACACAGAAGTTCAATATGGTGTCACGCAGGGCTCAGTACTGGGACCTTTACTGTTTTCACTTTACAGGCTTCCACTGGGATCTCTCATTAGGAGACATCATGTTAATCTTCACTCGTATGCAGATGACACCCAGTTATACCTTTCATTTAAATCAAATGAGGTTTCTCCAATGTTGTCTTTAATTAGTTGTGTTAGTGAATTAAAGGAGTGAAATGGATGTGAACTACTTGTCTTTAAACACAAATAAAACAGAGCTGTTAATCATTGGAGGGAATGACGTTGATCACAACAATATTCTGTCATAATTTAACTCAGTTGGAATTACCATTAATTTTACTGATTCATCTCAGAGTTCTCTTTGACTCTAGCAGGTCATTTAAAGCGCACATTACAAAGTTGTCCAAATCAGGTTTCTTCCGTTTTAAAAATGTTGGGAAATGAAGACGCTTTCTAAATTAGCAGCATTCTGAGAAATTATTTCCTACGTTTATTTCTAGTAGGATTGACTACTGCAGTGCGATGTTCACTGGCTGTTCAAACTGTTCTTTATTCAGCCTCCAGTTAATCCAAAATGCTGCTGCAAGATATTATTACAAGAACAAGAAAATACGAATACATAACTCCAGTTCTTAAATCCTTACACTGGCTCCCGGTTAAGTTTAGGGAAGATTTCAAAATCCTCCTTTTAACATATAAAGCATTAAATGGTCAAAGTCCGACTTACTTGTCTGAACTTATCATGACTTACAAACCTGAGCGCACATTAAGAGCTTAGGATTAATAAAATAACAGAGAGAGGTCGAGCTTTTAGTTATAGGACCCCCACTAATGTGGAGTGGTCTGCCTGCTAATATAAGAGATGGCCCTTCGGTCTCATCTTTCAAATTCTCACAACTTCAGTTTAGCACACCCTGACTAGAGCTGCTGATTAACTGTACAGACTGCATCTCTCTTGTTAGTCATTAGCACTAAAACATAAGTAATATGATTGCTATAATTTGTTACTCACCTTCACCTATTCTGTTTCTCTTTTCGGTACTTAAATGTGGCACTCGGTGCCCGCGGCCCACCTGCCAAGTTGTATTGCCTGCCTAAGGTAAAGTCATCTCTGATGGAGGATCACAAGAATTGTCTGGTGGAGGGGTCCTTAAATCAGTTTGGCTGGCCCAACACTGTCTCAGCTGTGGAATGGCCAATAGGGGGAGGCAGCTTGACGGCCGAAGTCTCCAGGACTCTGAACAAATCCAAATCATATTATGGGATATTATCTACTGTTAAATTCTGCTCTCTACTTGTAATATTTCTATTGCACTATTCTATTGTATTGATGATTACTTGTGTCCTGTTCTGTGTATTGTATTGTATTGACTCCCATCTTTTTGACACCCACTACACGCCCAACATAGCTGGAAAGGGATCTTTTTTTGAATTTCCTTTCCCGAGGTTTCTTCCATTTTTTTTTTTCCCTACAAGGGTTTTTATTTTGGTCTTCTTAGAGAGTCAAGACTTGGGGGCTGTCAAAATGTCGGGCCTATTAAAGACCATTGCCGTGGGATTTTGGGCTTTACAAAAATAAATTGTATTGTATTGTCTGCCTGCGGTGGACTGGCACCCTGCCTGGGGTTTTTTTCCTGCCTTGTGCCCTGTGTTGACTGGGATTGGCTCCAGCAGACCCCCGTGACCCTGTAGTAAGGATATAGCAGGTTGGAGAATGGATGGATTTTCTGCAATTGGGTACACTGGATGGCAGCATCCCATCTGGTGGACCCCAAGTATGGACACCCACACAACAGCATGGGAGCTGTGGTTCAATGGGGATGCATGCCCTGTCCAGTTCTGTGGGGGGTTCACCAGGGGGAGCTGTCAGGCATTGACTGCACAAGAACAAGGGTGGTCCTGCCTGACCCTGAAAGTGCTCTCCAGAGTCAATGGACGGAGTACTTCTGGGTTGGTTTTTAAATGAGAGCCCTCCATTTGAGTTGGAGCCAGGAGACAAGTCAGGCAACACGCGAATGGGATGAGTAAAGGAGGAGTAAAGGGACTGTTGTGCCGTACTGTCTTGTGTTGGAGCCGTTTAAAGCATCCCAGAGAGGAAGCCTATCAAAAGTACAATTTGGTATTGAATAAAAACACCACATTTGAACCCAGGACTGTGTGCGTGTGTGTAGCTGTGTCTGGAGCTGAGGGTGCTGTTACGCCCCCTACAGGCCACAAACTGCATTTGTTTAAATAAACTGACTTTTCCAGTCTATTCAGTAATAAATCCAAATTTGAATGCAGTGTACTGTGCCAAACATGCGCGTCAAAGGGTCTCCTTTCATGCTCAGCTCATCACCTGTCCAACTCGATTCCAAGGGTGAAGTGTGGTGGTGCGACAGCAACGTGACATGTGGAAATGTTTCAGTGGCAGGGACTGCAAGACACCACAGAGTTGATGGAAAGCTGAAGAGATCAAAGTCCAGGGAAATGCTTAATGAAACCACCTGCTCCGGAGCACTCTGGACCTCTGACTGGGCAGAAGGGTCACAAAGCAAAGACAACACAGGAGCGGAGCGGCCTATTGTCTGTCCCGTGAACGTTCTTGAGTTACCCAGCAGGTGCCCAGACTTGAACCCAAATCAAATGTCTTGAGAGTGACCTGAAAACAGCCATTAAGGTGGTCTGAGGGAATGACAGACTTGACAAAAAATACAGTTTGGGGCACCAATCAGGCTGCCCCATTTTTACTTTAAAGGGACACAAAAAATGGCATCAAAACAGAACAACAGAACAGCTTTCAATTCGTGTCGGGGGACAAATGATTCTAGGAGGGTCACAGAGGAGCTCCTTCTCTTTTGTTGCTTGGTCATGAAGTGACGCCAGCTTCCGAGCAGTCGTGCTTTTATTACCTGGGGACAGGAAGGGGCGGAGTCAGTTTCCATCACTGGGCGGTTCCTCTGTTCTGTGGAGGAAAAGGAAGACAACAGCAGAGTTTGTGGCAGCGCCTCCTCTCTGTCTGGAGGTGGAACTACATACCGTTCAGGTGACCCACTAACACGCATGCGTGATACCATCCACTGATGGTCTCCATCCAGTCTGACAGAGCTTCAAGAATGGCAGAAAATCCCCAAATCCAGGTGTGTGCCTGACCCAAGAAGACTCTGGAATGAAATGGCTGCCAAAGGGGCTTCAACTAAGCAAAGGGTCTGATGTGAAATTTCGGTCTTTTGTGTTTCATAAATTTGGAAGAATTTCTAATATCCTGTCTCTGCTTCGTCATTCTAGGGGATGAGTGCTGTCTGATGAGGAAATAATGAATTTCAAAGAGTTTAGCACAAGACTGTGAGGGGGTCATCCTGGCCGCGAATGCCAGTGTGGACCCCCAATCCTTTACCTGGGGAAGAGAACAGAAAGTCAGGAGGGGAATAACAGAATCTCCTTTCCGTACCAGGACCTGGATGTGGAAGGACGTTACAGCGGATATCCTGGGGCCGGCATCCTAATGACCACTGAGAGACACCCAGATAGGAGTTGGGAACTGGGAAGGAGAGCACATTGGGTGACTAGGGGACACTCTGTATACTGAGTGGCAGCATCTCATCTGGCAAGCCTAACTATGGATGCCTGAAGAGCAGCATGTGTGTTGTGATCCACTGGACTGAGGGAGGAAAAACGAGTAAACTCCATCCAGGGGTCCTTACGGCAAGGCAGTAGCGCTACCAGTGTGCCAGCCTGCAGTCCTCATTACCTTGGATTATCGATGTTCTGCTGCACCAGGAATATGTGATGACATGTTCATTTTCAGATCCCTTTTGTTGTCGCAAACATACTGTATGTCGTAAACATGGAAAGCATGCAAGCTTTTATCAACACGTTTACCACTTCAGCTGTAAGCTTTGATTTTCCGGTGGTGCTTTGTGTTCCATAAGGTGTTGTTATAAAATGCCAGGACTGACTATGTATTCTTTCAACACCATCCAACCTCTGCTTCTTAGGGCCAAGCTGACAGAGATGGGAGTAGATTCACACCTGGTGGCATGGATCGTGGACTATCTTACAGACAGACCTCAATATGTACGTCTCGGGAACTGCAGGTCTGACATTGTGGTCAGCAGCACAGGAACGCCGCAGGGGACTGGACTTTCTCAGGTTCTGTTCAGCCAACATACATCAGACTAACAATACAAATCAGAGTCCTGCCACATACAAAAGTTCACTGACGACACTGCTATGGTGGGCTGCATCAGGAGTGGGCAGGAGGAGGAGTACAGGAACCTAATCAAGGACTTTGTTAAATGGTGCGACTCAAACCACCTACAACTGAACACCAGCAAAACCAAAGAGCTGGTGGTGGATTTTAGGAGACCCAGGCCCCTCATGGACCCTGTGATCATCAGAGGTGACTGTGCAGAGGGTGCAGACCTATAAATACCTGGGAGTGCAGCTGGATGATAAACTGGACTGGACTGCCAATACTGATGGTCTGTGCAAGAGAGGACAGAGCCGACTATACTTCATTCGAAGGCTGGCGTCCTTCAACATCTGCAATAAGATGCTGCAGATGTTCTATCAGACGGTTGTGGTGAGCGCCCTCTTCTACACGGTGGTGTGCTGGGGAGGCAGCATAAAGAAGAGGGACGCCTCACGCCTGGACAAACTGGTGAGGAAGGCAGGCTCTATTGTAGGCACGGAGCTGGACAGTTTGACATCAGTGGCAGAGCGACGGGCGCTGAGCAGACTCCTGTCAATCATGAAGAATCCACTGCATCCACTGAACAGGATCATCTCCAGACAGAGGAGCAGCTTCAGTGACAGACTGCTGATACCGTCCTGCTCCACTGACAGACTGAGGAGACCCCATACTATGCGACTCTTCAATTCCACCCGGGGGGGTAAACGTTAACATGATACAAAGTTATTGTCTGTAATACTTTCATTGTTATCACACTTTAATTTAATATTGTTATTATCAGTATGCTGCTGCTGGAGTATGGGAATTTATAAAGTATCTATCTATCTATCTATCTATCTATCTATCTATCTATCTATCTATCTATCTATCTATCTATCTATCTATTATATAGTGCATTTCATATCTATCTATCTATCTATCTATCTATCTTTTAAAATTTATAATGAGGAATCAAACAAAACTAAACCTTTTATTGACTAACTGTAAAGGTTACAATTTGCAGCCCCCTTCTTCAGACAAGATGTAAGACTGGGGGTCTGAGTTCCTTGCGTATTGTAATCTGTCCAGTTAGCCATTAACAGGGGTCACTTTACTGGACTTGTCATTGTATCTATAATGGCTCACACGGTGAAGCACCATTAAAATTTATAGAAAACTCTCAGCTTTAGAACTTAATGCCATCCATCCATCCATCCTCTTCCGCTTATCCGAGGTCAGGTCACGGAAGCAGCAGCTTAAGCAGAGAAGCCCAGACTTCCCTCTCCCTGGCCACTTCTTCCAGTTCTTACAGGAGAATCCCAAGGCGTTCCCAGGCCATCCGAGAGACATAGTCCCTCCAGCGTGTCCTGGGTCTTCCCCGGGGCCTCCTCCCCTTTAGATGTGCCCGGAACACTTCACCAGGGAGGCTTCCAGGAGGCATCCTGATCAGATGCCCGAGCCACCTCATCTGACTCCTCTTCTCTACTCTGAGCTTCTCACCCTATCTTTAAGGGAAAGCCCAGACACTCTGCGGAGGAAACTCATTTCAGCCGCTTGTATTCGCGATCTCGTTCTTTCGGTCACTACCCATAGCTCATGACCACAGGTGAGGGTAGGAGCGTAGATCGAATGGTAAATTGAGAGATTTGCCTTCGGCTCAGCTCTTTTTTCACCACGACAGACCGATGCAGAGCCCGCATCACTGCGATCTCACGCTCCATTCTTCCCTCACTCGTGAACAAGACCCCGAGATACTTGAACTCCTCCACTTGGGGCAGGATCTCTCCCCCAACCCTGAGACGGCACTCCACCCTTTTCGGCTGAGGACCATGGTCTCGGATTTGGAGGTGCTGATTCTCATCCCAGCCGCTTCACACTCAGCTGCGAACCGATCCAGAGAGAGCTGAAGATCACGGCCTGATGAAGCAAACAGGACAACATCATCTGCAAAAAGCAGTGACCCAATCCTGAGTCCACCAAACCGGACCCCTTCAACACCCTGGCTGGGCCTAGAAATTCTGTCCATAAAAGTTATGAACAGAATCGGTGACAAAGGGCAGCCCTGGCGGAGTCCAACTCTCACTGGAAGCGGGCTCGACTTACTGCGGCAATGCGGACCAAGCTCTGACACGGTTGTACAGGACCGAACAGCTCTTATCAGGGGTCCGGTACCCCATACTCCCGAGCACCCCACAGGATTCCCGAGGGACACGGTGAATGCCTTTTCCAAGTCCACAAACACTGGACTGAGGGAGGAAAACGAGTAAACTCCATGCAGGGAACAAACCCAGGGGTCCTTCAGGAGGCAGTAGCGCTACCAGTGTGCCACCCTGCAGTCCTCACTACCTTGGATTATCGATGTTCTGCTGCACCAGGAATATGTGATGACATGTTCATTTCGGATCCCTTTTGTTATGCAAACATACTGTATGTTGTAAACATGGAAAGCATGCAAGCTTTTATCAAAGCGTTTACCACTTCAGCTGTAGCTTTGATTTTCGGTGGTGCTTTGTGTTCCATGAGGTATTGTTATAAAATGCCAGGACTGACTATGTATTCTTTCAACACCATCAACCTCTGCTTCTTAGGAACAAGCTGACTGAGATGGGAGTAGATTCATACCTGGTGGCATGGATGCGTGGACTATCTTACAGACAGACCTCAATATGTACATCTCGGAACTGCAGGTCTGACACTGTGGTCAGCAACACAGAGCACCGCGGATTGTACTTTCTCGGTCCTGTTTAGCCAACATACATCAGACTTCCAATACAACTCGGAGTCCTGCCGTGCAAAGTTCACTGCGACACTGCAATCGTGGGCTGCATCAGAAGTGGGCAGGAGGAGGAGTACAGGAACCTAATCAAGGACTTTGTTAAGTGGTGCGACTCAAACCACCTACACCTGAACACCAGCAAAACCAAGGATCTGGTGTGGATTTTAGGAGGACCAGGCCCCTCATGGACCCGTGATCATCAGAGGTGACTGTGCAGAGGGGACAGACCTATAAATACCTGGGAGTTCAGCTGGATGATAAACTGGACTGGACTGCCAATACTGATGATCTGTGTAAGAGAGGACAGAGCCGACTATACTTCATTAGAAGGCTGGCGTCCTTCAACATCTGCAATAAGATGCTGCAGATGTTCTATCAGAGCGTTGTGGTGGCGCCCTCTTCTCGGGTGGTGTGCTGGGGAGGCAGCATAAAGAAGAGGACAAACTGGTGAGGAAAGCAGGCTCTATTGTAGGCACGGAGCTGGACAGTTTGACATCTGTGGCAGAAGCGGCGAGGCTGAGCAGACTCCTGTCAATCATGGAGAATCCATTGCATCCACTAAACAGGATCATCTCCCGACAGAGGAGCAGCTTCAGCGACTGACTGCTGTCACCGTCCTGCTCCACTGACAGACTGAGGAGACCCCACACTATGCGACTTGTGGGGGTTAAACGTTAACATTATACAAAGTTATTGTCTGTTATACCTTCATTGTTATCACTCTTTAATTTAATACTGTTTATTATCAGTATGCTGCTGCTGGAGTATGGAAATTTATAAAGTATCTATCTATCTATCTATCTATCTATCTATCTATCTATCTATCTATCTATCTATCTATCTATCTTTTAAAATTTATAATGAGAATCAAACAAAACTAAACCATTTATTGACTAACTGTAAGGTTACAATTTGCAGCCCCTTCTTCAGACAAGATGTAAGACTGGGGTCTGAGTTCCATATTACGGGCTCGACTTACTGCCGCAATGCGGACCAAGCTCTGACACCGTTGTACAGAGACCGAACAGCTCTTATCAGGGGTCCGGTACCCCATACTCCCGAGCACCCCCACAGGATTCCCGAGGGACACGGTCAATGCCTTTTCCAAGTCCACAAAACACATGTAGACCGGTGGGCAAACTCCCATGCACCCTCCAGGACTCTGCTAAGGGTGAAGAGCTGGTCCACTGTTCAGCGACCAGGGCTAAAACCACACTGTTCCTCCTGAATCCGAGGTTGACTATCCGACGGACCCTCCTCTCCAGAACCCCGAATAGACTTTTCCAGGGAGGCTGAGTAGTGTGATCCCTCTATAGTTGGAACACACCCTCCGGTCCCCCTTTTTAAAGAGGGGACCACCACCCGGTCTGCCAATCCAGAGGCACTGTCCCGATGTCCATGCGATGTTGCAGAGACGTGTCAACCAAGACAGTCCTACAACATCCAGAGCCTTAAGGAACTCCGGCGATCTCATCCACCCCGGGCCCTGCCACCAAGGAGTTTTTGACCACCTCGGTGACTTCAGTCCCAGAGATGGGAGAGCCCACCTCAGAGTCCCCAGGCTCTGCTTCCTCATTGGAAGGCATGTTAGTGGGATTGAGGAGGTCTTCGAAGTACTCCCCCACCGACCCACAACGTCCCGAAGTCGAGGTCTGCAGCACACCATCCCCACCATATACGGTGTTGACACTGCACTGCTTCCCCATCCTGAGACGCCGGACGGTGGACCAGAATCTCCTCGAAGCCGTCCGAAAGTCGCTCTCCATGGCCTCCAAACTCCTCCCATGCCCGAGTTTTGCCTCAGCAACAACCAAGCGCGTTCCTTGGCCTGCGGTACCTATCAGCTGCCTCCAGAGACCCACAGGACAAAAAGCTCCTATAGGACTCCTTCTTCAGCTTGACGGCATCCCTCACGCCGGTGTCCACCAACGGGTTCGGGATTGCCGCCACGACAGGCACGACCCCCTTGCGGCCACAGCTCCGGTCAGCCGCCTCAACAATAGAGCCCATTCGGACTCAATGTCCCCACCTCCCTCGGGGCGGGTTGAAGTTCTGCCGAGGTGGGAGTTGAAGCTACTTCTGACAGGGGACTCTGCCAGCCGTTCCCAGCAGACCCTCACAACACGCTTGGGCCTACCAGGTCTGACCGGCATCTTCCCCCACCATCGAAGCCAACTCACCATCTGGTGGTGATCAGTTGACAGCTCCGCCCCTCTCTTCACCCGAGTGTCCAAGACATATGACACGACCACAAAGTCTATCATCGAACTGAGGCCTAGGGTGTCCTGGTGCCAAGTGCACATATGAACACCCTTATGCTTGAACATGGTGTTCGTTATGGACAATCCGTGAAGAGCACAGAAGTCCAATAACAAAACACCGCTCGGGTTCAGATCGGGGGGGTCCATTCCTCCCAATCACGCCCTTCCAGGTCTCACTGTCATTGCCCACGTGAGCATTGAAGTCTCCCAGCAAAACGAGGGAGTCAACAGAAGGTATGCCCTCTAGCACCCCCTCCAGAGACTCCAAAAAGGGTGGGTACTCCAAACTGCTGTACGCACAAACAACAGTCAGGACCCTTCCCCCCACCCAAAGGCGGAGGGAGGCCACCCTCTCGTCCACCGGGGTAAGCCCCAATGCACAGGCTCCAAGTCGGGGGGCAATAAGTATGCCCACACCTGCTCGCCCTCACACGGGGCAACTCCAGAGTGGTAGAGGGTCCAGCCTTCTCAAGGAGATTGGTTCCAGAGTCCAAGCTGTGCGTCGAGGTGAGCCTGACTATATCTAACCGAAACCTCTCGACCTCGCGCACTAGCTCAGGCTCCTTACCTTCAGAGAGGTGACATTCCACGTCCCAAGAGCCAGTTTCTGTAGCCGAGGATCAGACCGCCAAGGTCCCCGCCTTCGGCCACCACCCAACTCACACTGCACCCAACCTCCTTGGCCCCTCCCATAGGTGGTAGAACTCAGTGTTGCGTGACAAATGCATACCTGTCATGTTTGTGAAGAAATAACTTGAACTTGACAAACAACGGACTTATCCTTTACCTGGACCTGTGAAATGTATGTTTTATGCCCACTTTAAAAGGCCATTTCGTTATAAATAGTTGAAATCATTTAAACAAAATGTCCACCCGCCAAACTCATTTTTTTTCACCTCCATGGCTTATCTTGAAATGTTAATGCAAGTGCAGAGCTCTGTTTAAATAGAAGCAGGCTCAAAGGATTCATTTCTTTCATATTACCTTTGCAAAATGGAAATCTGACCTTGAGTGACATTTTCCAAAAGCCTACTGCAGCATCTGGTGCCCTCAAACTGTTATTGAGGCAGGGTGTCGGTGCCAAGGATCCACACACACAATTAATACAGAGGTAATAATGCGAGGGGGGCAAACCAAAGAGACAAGCAGATGGATCCAAACCTTGGCCTGCTGAGCTTCTCTCAGCGAGTCCGCCACCTTGCACTGCTTTAGCCGAGTGAGGAGCTCCCATCGACTTGGCATCCTTCAGATGAGACGTAAAAACCGAGGTCCTGACTCTCTGTGGTCTTAAAAGATTCCTGGGCATCCTTCATAAAGAGTAGGGTGTCTCCCAGTGCCCTGGCTAAATTGCCCACCATAGCCTAGTCATTCTGGCCCCCTATTCACCCCGTGTCTCTAATTGGCCTAACAGCTCATGTGTGATCGGTGTACTGTGTCACAAAAATGACCAACAGACATAAAAATGTTTGGGGCAGCCACCTGTGTATTATGCCTCAGCTACAAACGCTTAAAGTTTTCACAGTTCCTCCTAAACCCCAGCATCCTGTTATAAACAAATTCAACTCTTTCACCAGGATAGATTTACCTGATTTAAAGAAAATAATCTCTCAATTAAAACCCTCCACCTGCGTCCTTGACCCGATACCAACAAGGTTTTTCAAAGAAGTATCAGGCGTGCTAATTGATAATGTTCTTGACATAGTAAATTCGTCACTAGATACTGGGGTCTTCCCAGACTGTCTTAAGACTGCTGTAGTTAAACCCCTACTTAAGAAACATAATCTTGACCCCTGGGCTCTTGAAAATTTTAGACTCATCTCTAACCTGCCTTTCTTAAGTAAAGTTCTGGAGAAGGCAGTCATTATGCAGTTAAATGACCACCTCAATAAACCTGCTATTCTTGATAAATTTCAGTCGGGTTTTAGAACAAATCACAGCACAGAAACTGCACTTGTTAAAGTAGTAAATGACTTGCAGGTAAATGCAGACAGAGGCCATTTATCTGTTCTCATCCTCTTAGATCTGAGTGCTGCATTTGACACCATTGATCACAACATTCTTAGAAATCGCCTTAGTCAATGGGTGGGCCTCTCTGGCAGTGTCTTAAATTGGTTTGAATCCTACCTGACAGGGAGAAAATTTTTGTTAGTTGTGGGAATTACAACTCGAAGACCCATGATATCCAATATGGTGTTCCACAAGGCTCTATCCTGGGTCTGCTGCTCTTCTCAATCTACATGCTTCCGTTAGGTCAGATTATCTCAGGTTACAACGTGAGCTACCACAGCTATGCTGATGACACACAGCTGTACTTATCAATAGCACCTGATGACCCGACTCTCTTGATTCACTAACACAATGTCTGACTGGTATCTCAGAATGGATGAATAGTAATTTTCTCAAGTTAAATAAAGAGAAAACTGAAATTTTAGTGATCAGCAATAATGGATACAATGAGGCTATTAGAAATAAACTGGATACATTAGGATTAAAAGTCAAGACGGAGGAAAAAAGCTTAGGGGTGATTGTTGACTGTAATCTGAATTTTAAATCACATATTCATCAGATCATTAGGACAGCATTTTTCACTTAAGAAACATAAGTAAAGTTAGACCTCTTATATCACTGAAAGATGCTGAAAAATTAGTTCACGCGTTTGTTTTCAGTTGACTAGATTACTGTAATGCACTCCTCTCAGGACTACCCAAAAAAGATATAAATCAGTGACAACGAGTGCAGAATGCAGCTGCTAGAATCCTAACTAGGAAAAGAAAATCCGAACACATCTCTCCAGTTTTGATGTCACTACACTGGTTACCTGTGTCATTCAGGATTGACTTTAAAATTCTGCTTATGGTTTATAAAGCCTTAAATAATCTGCTCCATCTTATATATCGGAATGTCTGACACCTTATATTCCAAATCGTAACCTCAGATCCTCAAATGAGTGTCTCCTTAGAATTCCAAGAACAAAACTTAAAAGAAGTGGTGAGGCGGCGAGGCCTTCTGCTGCTATGCACCTAAAATCTGGAATAGCCTGCCAATAGGAATTCACCAGGCTGATACAGTAGAGCACTTTAAAACACTGCTGAGAACACATTACTTTAACATGGCCTTTTTATAACTTCATTTTAATCTTAATTTAACTTAATCCTGATACTCTATATGTTCAATTTCCTCATAATAACTATTCATGGTGGCTCTAAAATCGGTACTGACCCCTACTCTCTTCTCTGTTTCTTTTTCCGGTTTCTTTGTGGTGGCGGCCTGGGCCACCTCCACCTACTCAAAAGCATCATGATGCTCCAACAATGATGGATGGATTTAAAGGCAGAAGTCTACGTGACCATCATCATCATCAAGTCCTTCCGTGAGGACCCCAAATCCAAAGAGGACTGTTTCATTTATGTTAGGTAGAATGCCCAGAGGGGACTGGTCAGGGGGTCTCATGGTCTGGAATCCCTACAGATTTTATTTTTCTCCAGCCGTCTGAAGTTTTTTTGTTTTTCTGTCCCCAATGGCCATTGAACCTTACTCTTATTCGATGTTAATGTTGATTTATTTTGTTTTCTTATTGTGTCTTTCATTTTTCTATTCTTTAATATGTAAAGCACTTTGAGCTACTGTTTGTATGAAAATGTGCTATAGAAATAAATGTTGTTGTTGTTGTTGTAGTTGTTTTTAATACTGAGTCCAAAACAGAACTGATAATTGTGAGAAAAGATGGTGGCTTTAAAGGCCAGTAGAGGAAGTGGCGATTTCAAGACCAGTAGTGACACCATCATCGGCGCCAGACTCTGGTAGGATTTCCCCAGAATGGTCTGCTGGGAACTGAGAGAAACAGTCAGCGCACCTCGTCACTCCCTGGTCTGGTATAGAATTAAAATTACTCAAGCCCTTCAAGCTGCCTCCTACTCGCCCGTGTGTGACAACTGGCACAATAATGGCCCCCATCATATCTTCCAGATGGGTGCTACACATTAGTGGTGGTTGAAGTGTGTAAAGCACTCTGAGTAGTGAGAAAAAGTCAGTCAGTGTCCAACCAGCTATATCCTAACAGAGGGTCATGCGGGTCTTCTGGAGCCAATCCCAGCCAGCCCAGGGTGCAAGGCAGGAACAAATCCCTGGCAGGGCGCCAGCCCAACGTAGGGCACACACACACTAGGGACAATGTAGGATGCCAAAACACCTGACCTGCATGTCTTTAGACTGTGGGAGGACACGGGGAGAACATGCAAACTCCACGCAGGGAGGACCCGGGAAGTAAACCCAGACGGGTCTCCTAACTGCAAGGCAGCAGCGCTACCCACTGTGCCACCGTGCTGATGTGAGAAAAAGTTACAATTATAAATAATAATAATAATAATAATAATAGCAGTAGTAGTAGTAATAGTAGTATTATATGAAGTTAGTGCTACATACTGTGCTATCAAAAGTCTTCAGCCCCTTGGAAGTTCAGTCAATTTTCTTATTAGCTCATAACTCACATTTGTATAAAAAGAGCCCGAGTCGGTTACACAGCAAGAAAAAAGAATGAAAGTAATAATAATAATAAATAATAATAGATTTTATTTATAACGCGCTTTTCATTGACAAAAAGTGCTACAACAAGAGCAATAACCACAAAGCTGAAAAGTTTAAAAGACTAGATTAAATTTACAATCTCAGCAGTTATATGCTTTCCTAAATTAAAAAAAGTCTTCAAATTTGCTTTAAAAGTGTCCAGGTTTTGTGTAGTTCTCAGTTCAACAGGGAGCTGATTCCCGAGCTGTGGGGCAGCAGAGCAAAAAGCTCAACCCCCCATAGTACGGAGCTTAGTAAGGGGAGTCTGAAGCTTCATGCTGCCAGATGATCTGAGGATCCGATTGGAAGTTTGTAAGTGAATCAGATCTTGAAGGTAAGAAGGTGCCTGGCCATAGATAACATTTATGGGTTAATAGAAGAATTTTGTACTCAATCCGGGAAGAAACAGGGAGCCAATGAAGTGATTTGAGGATGGGAGTAATATGTTCGAATTTCCTTACTCTTAGTAGGATTCTTGCAGCACTGTTTTGGATATATTGAAGCTTTTGTAATTCCTTGGTATGAATACCCACAAAAAGTCCATTGCAGTAGTCCATCCTTGAGGAGATAAAGGCACGGACAAGTTTCTCTGCATCTGGGAGGGTTAAGAGGGGGCGGAGTTTGGAGATTTTTCGTAGATGGTAAAACGATGTCTTACACACGTGTTTTATGTGGTCACTGAAGGTCAACTGTGGATCAAACCGAACCCCCAGATTAGTGACCGAGGAAGAAAGAGTAATGACCCGGCTGTCAAAAGTGAACTGGAGTATTGGAAAAGAACGAATCTGGTGGGGGGTGCCAACAAGGAGTCCCTCAGTTTTGTTGCTATTCAGCTGTAGAAAATTGCTGTTCATCCAAGCCTTTATCTCCTCCAGGCATGTAGTAAGGTGTAATGTGGCCTCTGAAGGATTTGGGGCAGTTTTAATGTAGAGCTGCGTGTCGCGAAAATGAAATGAGAAAGAGAGCTCTGAGGTAAGGAAGGGGTAAGAAGGAAAAAGGAAAGACAGGATCATGGCAGAGCCACTGCTGTGGAATGGAGGCAAGCGGGTGGGGAATTGGCCTGGTAGAGAGTGAGTGAGTCAACTACCTACTGAGCACTAAGAATAGCAGGAGTGACCAACCGCTCAGGGAAGTCCACCACAGAACGCCAAGGGATGGTGATGGGAAAAAAGGGCAGAGCTCGAAGGGGTTCCCAGCAGGAGACAAAGGAATGACTGACTGTGCTTACTGGTGGACGTCTTCTGTTACTGACAAGACCTTCTAAAGGGTGGCCAGTGGAGATGTCAGTGTGGAATGCTTGCACCGTGGCCTCTGATGGGTTTTGTGGACAGGTCCTGGTAGTGATTTAAACCTCATTTGTAATCATTTGGCTTATTGATTTATTTGCCGAGTCCATACTTGGTTGTGATTACTGATGTCCCGGGTTCAAATACAGTAATGCAGGTGGCATGCAACCAAGTGAATCACAACACCATGCTGTGAGTGAAAGAGACTGCTGACCAAAAACAATGAGGTTGTTTCTTCACAACCCCTGAATTCAGCACGTCTCACTCTCTGTAACTTTTTTCAGTTCCAGAAATTAAAAATGATGCTGAAGAGAAGGGGTTTTGTTACTGGGAAAGAAATCCGAGAAAAACAAAACACAAAACACACAAAGGCTTCTGGATGAGGTAACTGAAGACGAGTACACCAGGAATGGGAAAAGTACTGAGACCATTTCAAGGACAGAGTGTTTTGAAGGTGACCAATCCTCTTCTTTTTCTTCTTCTGTTCCCTCTTCTTCATCTTCTTCTTTTTTATCTTTTCCCTCTTCTTCTTCATCTCTTCTGTCTTCTTCATTTTCTCCTTCTTTATCTTTTCTCTCTTCTTCCATGTGCAGTCAATGTGCCTGATCCACCTTCTCCAAACAGCTCGGCCCTACACCTTCTCCCCAGTCAGACTCTTTCCCTTCAGATCTTCTTTCAATTTATCCATTGCGATGGATGGCTGGCAGCTCAATCCAGTCGGGATGCCCCTGGAATGGAAGGATGGGGGAAGGCACCTACTTGCCGACACTGCTTCCCCCAAAACGCTAGATGGCAGCTCCCCTGCAGTGTGGCGGTGCCCACCGGATTCTCGCAGGGCATCTTGGGACTTGGAGTTCCATTTCTCAGCCCTGTTTGGTGCCATGGGTGCTGCCAGGGGAAGCTGTCATAGAACCTGGGGACTCATACTTTCCTTTTAGCCCGGAAGTACAAAGCAGTCACAAGGACGGAAGTCTCTGAAGTACTTCTGGGCTGAAGAAAATGTCAGTTGTTCATTAGACCCAGAAGTGCCAGTCAGTCACGTGGTCGGAAGGACAGAAGCACTTCTGGGTCAAAGACTATTTAAAGGAGTTGAGAGGAGTGTGGCAGAGCTTGCTGGGAGGTGCAGGAGAGAGTTATTGTGTTCATTATCGTCATTTTTATTGTATTATTGCCTGTTTATTGTGGCTGGGGTGCTTTGGAGGCACTAAAAAAGAAGAGGAAGAATTAAAAATAAGATCTTCTTATTGCTTATTGCTTATTGTTGGGTTTAATGGGTGTGGTCGAATAAACGTCACAAAGTACAAAAATAAAGATTTGGGGACCGTCCCCGTATATTGTCGTCAGACAATAAGAAAATGCAATGATTCAAAGCCTTGAAAAAGTACAATGAACAATTTACTGTTTTCAAAATGGCGGTTATTTAGGAAGCAAAACACATGTGACAGGAAACGGTTGGCAATGTGGTGATGTGGCAACAGGATCTGGAAACAACGTTTTTCTGTTGAGCCGGAAGTGAGGTGTTTTGTGGGGGCCGGAAGTGACGTCATCAGTGGTGGCTGGAAGTGACGTCATCGGGGCCATTTTGGAACCCGGAAGTTGCGGTATTATTTTTCTTCTTGTTTTCTGTTGATGAGAGAAAAGAGTTCAGGTAAGTACCACGTGACAACAACTTATCTCGCGATGTTTTACTCACCTTTAGGCTCTTTGCCTCCTAATCGCCCATGTGTGACATGGGGCAACAGCACCCCCAAGTGTTTGACACCATCCACCTCCACTTTGGCCTCCTTCATTTTCTTTTCTCCTGGACTTCCATTCCCGTTCACTCTTTTTTGCTCTCATCATGTCTCCATACCACTTCCAAATGCCTTCCTGTCCTTTCTTAGATGTCTCTCAAACTCTTGTTACACCTTTGGTGGTCTCATTTCTTTTTCTGTCCTTTTTTGTAACTCCACTCGACCATCTCAATGTTCTCAATTCTGTCCCATCAACCTTGGTCTCCTGCTGTGCTCCCTTCATTGCCGGTGTCTCAGCTCCATACATCATTGCTGGTCCTACCACCGTCTTGCAAACCTGACCTTTCACCTTCACCTGATATTGTGCTCTGCTTTTTTGACTTCGTCTTGGGATTCTGCTTTTTGAAGTTGATAACTTTGGGGTGGCTTTGAGCTTCGGGTGATTCTATTTCTCCTTTGTGCTGCATGGTACTTCATTTTGAGTAGAATACGATTTAATCTAATTTAATGTAATTTAATATTAAATGTATTTTTATTGGGGCAGCATGGTGGCACAGTGGGTAGCACTGCTGCCTCGTAGTAAGGAGAACTGGGTTCACTTCCCGGGTCCTCCCTGCGTGGAGTTTGTATGTTCTCCCCGTGTCTGCGTGGGTTTCCTCCCACAGTCCAAAGACATGCAGGTCAGGTG
Organism: Polypterus senegalus; assembly: GCF_016835505.1. Taxonomy (NCBI): domain Eukaryota; kingdom Metazoa; phylum Chordata; class Cladistia; order Polypteriformes; family Polypteridae; genus Polypterus; species Polypterus senegalus. Next base: position 3,576,739 of record NC_053158.1, on the reverse strand, counting down.
CATTGGCGATTCTAAATTGTCCCGAGTGTGTGTGCTTGGTGTGTGTGTGTCCTGAGGTGGGCTGGCACCCTGCCCGGGCTTTGTTTCCTGCCTTGCACCCTGTGTTGGCTGGGATTGGCTCAAGCAGACCCCCGTGACCCTGTGTTCAGATTCAACGGGTTGGATAATAGATGGAGGGATGTATTTTTATTCAGGTTCAGTGGCTGCCCTTATTAATAGCTGGGTTTCAATGGTGACATCCCCCTCTAGTGGGCAGTTCTGGAAGTGACTGGGATTTATGTGCTTTGGGACTCCCAGACCACAACATGGTTAAGCTTACTGATCACAGTGACGCCTAAATGATCCGCAATCTAATCTGAGCCGTGGTGACGCATCATCCGATGTTTTCCCTTAAAGTGATCTTCACAAATTTATTTTCTTCACCCCTATCTTGCGCTGCATTGATTTTGAGCCACCGCCAGACACTGCGGCCAAGCCAAAGAACATATTAGTGATGGACAGAGGAGAATTTCATGTTCACTGAAAAAGAAACCCAAACTGTTCCAGAGAGCCTGTGTTAATATTTTATAATTTTATAATAAATGAAAACTGCAGATTTTATGAAGATTATGTAGCCATCTCAAAAAAAAAAAGTATCCTCAGAGTTGCCACCAAACCAAATAAAAATGAATGTCTGGGTTGATTTACGAGGCCATGTAGACGATGAAAAGTGTCATCTCCACCCTCGGGAATCTGCTTCTCATTGAATGTCAGCCATGCCCTTATAAATCTGCCACTGGGCACCGTGCCACTGATCTTTGTTGGCTCAGTCCTGAGCGGCCCCCTTTAAGCACTTCTGTGAAATGCTCCTGATTTCTGGACGGTCGCTCGTCTAACCGAGTGTCATTTTCCATCCTGGTACATCTCATCTCTTTCATGCGATGACGACTGGGACTTGAAACCTTTCCTAATTACTTACAGTATCTTGTAAGGCTTTCTGACAATTTCTTTTTTTAAATTAGTTTGGTCCCTCTGTCTCTGTATTTCTTTAGGAGAGACTTTGTATTTCAAGAGTCGCGGGCATATTGGGGCTCTGAAGCTAAGGATCTGTGCTGGTATCCCGGAGGTTGCTAGTTCGAATCCCCATCACTGCCAAAACAGATCCTACTCTGCTGGGCCCTTGTGCAAGACCTTCAGTTTCTACAGGGGCGCTATACAATGGCTGATCCTGTGTTCTGACCCTAAGGGGTATGCGAAAAACCGGGATTAATAAAGTATAATAAAATAAAAAATAAAATAAAATATTCATAAGAGTAGCAACTGGTGGTCAGGTCAGGTTGGCACAGCATGTTGGCGCACCCACCACACGATGAAACAGCTCAGGATCCCGGTTGGCAACCCCTCAGCACAGTCCCAGACCCTCTATCTGCCACAGCCGGGTGTTACGTGGGCGTCCTCTTGGCCTGGTCCAGCCACTCGCATCCTCAATAATGAGCAGGTCATGTGAACTGAACACTCTCGGGTAATCCGTAGTGCCATAACTGACTGGAGTTAACACAAAGTCGAACCAACGGTACTCAAGGATTCTCCGAAGTGACACACATGAAGGAGACAAGTCTTCATCTCAGGTCACTGGATAGCGTCCATGTCTCACAAACAGGAAGCACCAGGACTCTAAAGACTTGGACCTTCATCCCTTTGTAAAGATGTCAGGTGCACCACGCACCCCTTTCCAGAGACCTCATGACCCACCATGCTCTCCCAATCCATCTACCAGAGTCACATGAATGTCACTGCTGAGGTCAGTAAACCTCTTGACATTCCTCTCAGTTTCCAGAAGTTTATGGACTGTTGATAAAAGAAGAGGAGATGCTCCACAGTGCTAAATGTGGCCATGTCCCAACTTTTTTGAGATGTGTTGCTGCCATCAAATTCATGATGACCTTATTATTTTCGTAAAATGATACATATTCTCAGTTTCAGGTCAGGTCAGGTCAAGTTGGGGAGCATGCACTGGTACAGCACGTTGTCGTGCCCACCACATGACGAAACAGCTCGGGATCCTGGTTGGCGACCCCTCCAGGCAGACATGCAGTCCAGTGCCACCATGCAGAAATGACCATCTATCTGCTGCAGCCAGGTGTTACGTGGGGGTTCTCTTAGCCTGGTCTAGCAACTCGTGGTCTTGTGAACTGATCACCCTCGGGTAATCACACCACATGGCTATAGTGCCGTAACTGACGCTCCCTCACAATGCCGATCATGTGCCTCATTCGGGACTCCATGAGCAACACAAAGTCAAACCAACGGCCCCCAAGGATTCACAGAGAGACACACATGAAGGGGTCAAGTCCTCATCTCAGGTCACTGGATAGCATCCATGTCGCATAAACAGGAAGCACCAGGACTCTACAGGCTTGGACCTTCGTCCATTTCCAGAGATATCAGGAGTGCCACTCTCCTCTTTCCAGCGACTTCATGACCCCCCATGCTATGTCAATCCGTCTACTGACTTCATAGGAAGAGTCACCAGAGACATGAATGTCACCGTCGAGGTAAGTAAACCGCTCGACTCGACTCTCTCTGCAGACAGACACACTGCTGATGGCCGTGCCCAGGAGGTCACTAAAGGCTTGGTTCTTGGTTTTTATCAGGACCCTCATAAGCCCAGACACTCAGAGCCCTCACTCAGTCCCTCAAGAGCCCCCAATTAGAGTCTCCATTGACTCCGTGAAGATCACAGCATCATCAGCAAAGTCAAGATCTGTGAATCTTTCTTTACCAACAGACCCCACTGGACCCCACGACCTTGCCCAACTCCCAGTCCATACAAGCATTGAACAAAAGTGGGAGCAGAACACACCGCTGACAAACCCCAGAATCTACAGGGAAAAACACAGAGGTCCTGCCTCCACTCTGCACAGCACTCACAGTACCGGTGTAGATGCGGCCATGATATCCAGCAACTTCGAGGGGATCTCGCAAAGATCCCACGGGGCAGCTCGATCAACTGAGTCAAACGCTTTATGAAAATCGACAAAGGCTCAAAGAAACTCTGCCGATATTCGTGTTTGCGCTCCATGAAAACCCTCAGTGCCAGGATGTGGTCAATGTTGGACTTCTTAGGCATAAAACCAGACTGGCAGGTGAGCAAGTGATCAAGGATCCTATTGAGGACGACCCAAACAAGGTCCTTCCTGGCACCGAGAGCAGTGTTATCCCCCTGTAGTTGCCGCAATCCAGGCGACCACCCTTCTCTTATCAGATAGGGACGACAAGTCTCGTTTTCAAGTCAGTTGGGATGATGCCTGTCTTTCGTTTACAATGGCAGGAGGACATCCTGACCACCAGCCTGCAGCCTTCCCTACCCTCAGCTGGTTCACCACCTGTGTAATCTCAGTGAGACGAGGGTGTTCACAGCTAATTGGAGGATCAGCCTCAAGAACCGAGGACCAGAGCTATCCAACATCCTAGCAGGAGGATCGGCTTTAAACAGCCCAGGGGTCACAATTGCAGTGTCATCCGTAAGGACCATTTCATCACCCACCCTGACTGCGACTCCCCCACAATTGGATTTGGATGTGCGTAATTCTTCGATTCCTCTGTAAGCAGAACGTGAGTCACTAGACCACCGATGGTGTGTCACCTGCTCACAGATTCCTCTAACAAACGCCTGCTTATCTGCCCTCCGAGCCCTCGCAGCCATTCCTCTCAGTTCCTGGAACGGACCGGAGTTGCCATCAAGCCGTGCACTGCAACTCCTCTCGATGATATCCAGGGTGCCCTGCGAGATGAAACACCTCCTTCTGGGAACACTGGTAACACCAACAAAGACTTCACTAATATTGACACACCTATATAGTGAACAAATGTGTGTTCCTGTTTGCGGTCCTTATGGAGGGAATATCAAGGCAGAGCAGAGGATGTGAGGGTGTCCGGTGGGTGAGGCCAGGCCTAACGTCATTGATGTATACAGATGATGTTACCTCATCTGACTCTGAACTTCAGCACTTACTCAAATATGAAGAGGCTGCAATGAGCATCAGCACCTCCAAATCTAGGGTCATGGCTACCTCTCGAAGAAGAGTCCTGGACAGAGGTAACAAATACCGTTAGTGGATGAGTTTAGTTATCTTGGATATTTGCTCATGAGTGGTGGAAAACATGAGAGCAAGTGGATTGGAATGGAGGCATCTGTTCTGCACTGGTCCATGGTGGTGAAGTGGGAGCTGAGTCTAAACATTAGAACATTAGATCAAAATCCCAGTAAAGAATAAAATAAAGTAGGTGCTGTCAGAACTGAAGAATCACCTCCAAAAGTAGAAAGACGAAGGACAAGTTACAACAACACAGCATGAAGGAAGTTTGGAATGGAGTGAGGACTATCACTGGCTACAAGCAGGCAGTAAAACCTGCAGATGAAGGGGACGAGAACAGATTTGATGACCTGAAGCATTCTGGACAGTCCCGCCCTCCCCCAACACTGTTACCTTCCGTGAGCGAGCCAGAGAAGTTCTAGAATCCCAACTGCCATCTGTACCCTACACAACTTTCCACCATAGTGACATCACACCTGTGGTCTCTAGTCCCCCATCCACTCCCTGGACTTTGTGTCTCTGCTGATAAAGTGTATGAACAAGGCTTCAGGGTCCCAAAAACATGTGCCAGCCAGCTCTATGGAGTTCCTCAATACTTGCTATCCCTTTTCCCTGAATTTGCAGAATAGTTTGCCACCATCTTTTATAGGGGCTATGCCATAGCATTAAAACATTTTCATACAAACAGTAGCTCAAAGTGCTTTACATATTAAAGAATAGAAAATGAAAGACACAATTATAAAACAAAATAAATCAACATTAATTAACATCGAATAAGAGTAAGGTTCAATGGCCAGGGGGGACAGAAAAAACAAAAAATAAAATCTGTAGGGATTCCAGACCATGAGACCGCCCAGTCCCCTCTGGGCATTCTACCTAACATAAATGAAACAGTCCTCTTTGGATTTAGGGTTCTCACGGAAGGGCTTGATGATGATGGTCACGTAGAGTTCTGCCTTTTAATCCATCCATCATTGTTGGAGCATCATGAAGCTTTGAGTAGGTGGAGGTGGCGCAGGCCACCACAAAGAAACCAGAAAAGAAACAGAAAAGAGAGTAGGGGTCGATGCAGTTTTAGAGCCACCATGAATAGTTATTATGATGAATTGAACATACAGAGTATCAGGATTAAGTTGAATTACGATTAAATTGAAGTTATAGAAAAGCCATGTTAAAGTAATGTGTTTTCAGCAGTGTTTTAAAGTGCTCTACTGTATCAGCCTGGTGAATTCCTATTGGCAGGCTATTCCAGATTTTAGGTGCATAACAGCAGAAGGCCGCCCGCCTCACCACTTCTTTTAAGTTTTGTTCTTGGAATTCTAAGGAGACACTCATTTGAGGATCTGAGATTAAAGGTTACGATATATTTGATGTAGGAATGAGAAGAACACAAATAAAGTGTTGGGGCTCTGTGATGACTGACAGTTCAAAATAAATCACAAATCAAATAAAGTCTTGTCTTTTAACCCTTAAACTGCTACATACTTGGGGGTTAATGCACCTCTGGACACAAAATATTTTTTTGCTGCACTTTTTAAGTAAACAATTCACAAAGAAACTGAAATTTAGACGGAACACATTTTTTTCATGCAAAGAGCATCACAATTACTGCAACACGGATCATTTTACACACTGCCAATAAACTGAAAAATCGATATTATTACATGTACAAGGTGCAAGTGACATCATTTATGAAATTTAGTAAACCACCGACTGTGCCAGCTGCGCTTGAACCGGCTGCACACAAACACACAGAGGCCAACGCTAACCCTCTTTGGTTAGTCTAGTGCAGCGGCTGAATCCCAGTGACAGTGACGCTGCAGGGGACGCCAGTGGTCATGAGCTGGCTGCTCAACAAGCGTACGGCATGGACTGATCAGCTCCAACGTGCTGGCAAATTGCACTGGGAAGCGACTAGAGCCGGTCGCGGTGTTCAATGAACGTACGTTGCTGAATATACTCGGTTCCAGCATGCTATCAAATTGCAATTGGGAAACAACTATAGCCAGTTCTGGCGGTTTAAGGGTTAAGAATCGAGTCAATCTTCTGCTCCAGGATGGCGATGGAGCCGGTTTTTAATCAGGACAACAGGAAGAGGTGGTTTGTAGAATATCATCAGGAAACCAGAAGTGGACGTGACCATCAATCACTGCTTATGCAGAGGGAGGAAGAGAAAAGGAATTGGGCAACAGCGCCTCCCCTGGTTGGGAGTGTAATTACATTTATATGAGACTTGACGTTTTCTCTCTCATTTCTTGGAATATGGTCTCTATCGAGAAAAATACTCTACAAATTAGTGGGTGCACCATGAAAACATTTAAAATAATGATAATAATAATAATAATTCTTTACATTTATAGAGTGATTTTCTCACTTCTCACAGTGCTTTAATGAGTGGGGAGCCATTTCAACCGTCACTAATGTGTAGAATCCACCTGGAGGATGGGACGGCAGCCATTTTTGCTCCAGTTAACTGGTAAAGTGGTGAGAGAGAATAGCCAATTAGAGACAGGGGAGGATTAGGGGGACAGAATGAATGACCAGGCCATGGTGGGCAATTTAGCCAGGTGTCACACACGTGCACTTAGGAGACAGTCAGTAAGCTCAAAGGTGAGTGAAACATCACAAGATGAAGGTAATGGTGCCTCTGTCTCTTTCTTTCCAGCAGAAAAGAAGAAGAAAAATAAATATACACGGATGGATTCTAAAGATGGCCGCCAAAAACATCACATCTGTCCAACCCAGATGACGTTATCTTCCAGCCCCTTCATTTGACTTTAATTCCAGCTCGTTGCCCATGCCACATCACTTCCGGTCCATCCTTGATGGCGTCGCTTCTGTCCCACAGCTTCAACGTCATCTCCTTCTAACTCACTTCCTGTTTCCATTTTGTTTGTCTCTGTATAAAAATGCCATTTTGATGTGTAACGATCGTCAGATACTTACTGGTCTTTGATCCACTTACAACGTGTTTTGTCGTTTTTCTTTGTCCTTTGGACATTATACGGTGACAGTCCCCAAACATTTATGCTTGTGAGAGACTCTTATTTAAGATGATTATCACACAGGATATTGGGATACACCCTACTCTTTATGAAGGATTCCCAGGGACCTTTAATGAGAACAGAGAGTCAGGACTTGAGTTTTTTTTTGTCACTTCTGAAGGATGTCACCATTTTTACAGCCCAGTGTCCCTGTTACTCCACTTGGGGCATTGGGACCCACAATTCAGACCTGCTGGCCTCACCAACACCACTCCCAGCAGCAACCCAAAGCTTTTCCTAGATGGTCTCCCACCCATGCTTAGCGTCAGGTGGATGACGTCTTCTAACATGAAAGTGCAATGGCTGCTGGGAAAAAAAAAAACGTGGAGTTCAAATGCGCAGTAGAAGTCGGCAAAAGAAGTTCAAGAGGCTGGAAATGGATGTCAGTGGCTGCAAAGCAATTTACCAAGGACCAAAATATATTTATATATATCCGTGTCTCTCTTTTTGCGTGAGGCTTCATTTATCTGACCCGTTTCTCCTTAAATAATTCTTTGGTGCGCAGTCAGCACTGCCGATCCTTTACTTTGGTATTTTCGACACCTTGTCTCGACTTCCTACCTTTCATTTGTCAGGGTGACAGCTCTTCTTCCCCAGTGCATCCTCTCCGTGGTTTTGTACTCCTTCCTTGAGGAGAAAAATTAGTTAAGAATGTCTTCGCCCAAAGACAGCTGAGAACGTTGGATCGGGGATGAATGATTAAGCACCAAATGAATGAGTTGAAGGTTAATTGGGCCGCCGTTAAGAGGTTCACTGTCAAGGAGCAAATTGATCAAGGTGGCAGGGAGGCAATGAACTATAATGAAGGCCGCGCCGGATTGTCATTGTCAAGAAAGCGTTTGTGGATGTGTAGCAATTTAAAGCCCCTGCTCTGATAAAGCCGACAAGGGGGAAGCCATCAGCTGTTGCAGTCAAGAAGTGATGGGCCTCCAGAGACTAATTATTTTTTCACTGTAGTCGTAGCCCATCTCTATGTGACGTAGGGGTTTGTTCTGCTTGGTTTTTCAATTTGTAGTATTTTGTTTGATACTTGCAGTCTGTGATCATCATTAACAAACGGAGAGAGGATTTACGACATGCTTTAGAGCGGAGCCTCTATCATAAATGTCTTTTAAAGGTTACCCTTAAAGGCATAAAGCAAAGTATTCCGTGGAGCAGCATGGTGACGCAGTGCTTAGACCCTGTGGAAAGAAGAGAAAAAGAAACACCATAAAGTGGGGTGGGGGGACCATAAGGCAATGGCAATGACTTTCCAGACATGAGTTGAAAATCAAACTGTCCCAAGATGGCGGTGGAACCCTTTAAGAGACGGGTGTCAAACTCTGGTCCTGGTGGGCCGCAGTGGCTGCAGGATTTCATTCTAACCCCCTTCTTCATGAATGACCAGTTTTTGCTGCTAATTGACTTCTTTTGCCTTAATTTTCATTACCCCTTAGTTGTCTCATTTTCCTTAATTAGCAGCCAAACAGTAATGAGATGCAAAACACGAGCAGCTCACCTGTGCCCATCATGCAATATCTGAAAATAAAGAAAGGTGACGGTGGCCTCGGTAAGGTTTGATCTCTCAGGTCACCAAAAGATTTTGACGGGGGTCTTAGAAAAAAAACGGAAAAATCAACAGTTTTGGAAATGTCTGCCGTGGCAGAATGAGAGCAGCAACAAGCCGTAGAATAAATAACGGGTTTAATTACCAGCAAGAATCGGCTTCTCATTAAGAAACTGGTTTGAATGAATTTGGATGGTTCGAAATGCCAGTTTAGGTGATCATCCATTGGCTTGTTTCACGTCTCACTTCTGTTTGGCTGCCATTTAATGAAGAAAGGAATTGATTCCTGGACTGAAAACAGGAATATTAGAATGAAGGGAAAAGTAGTTAACCCTTAAACCACCATAACCGCCTACAGTCGGTTCCCAGTGCAATTTGCCAGCTGATCAGTCCGTGCTGTACATTCTTTGAGCAGCCAGCTCATGACCACTGGCGCTCCCTGCAGCACTGCAGCATCACTCATTTTAACAAAAGCACCGAGCACCTTTACACCCCCCATGCTTGGTGCGTTTGTCCTCATCTGTTCAGAGGGAGTGTGGAGCCGACCCGCACCCTCGCAGTAGTTCATTTTAAGTGGCGCTGCCCTAATCCAGGTCTTCAGAACCCTGTCCCTGGGATTGAGCCGCTGCACTAGACTGGCCTGCCAGCGTCAGCGTTGGCCTCCGTGTGCTCACGTGCAGCCAGTTCAAGTGCAGCTGGCGCAGTCATTGACTTACTGAATTTCATCAATGGCGTCACTTAAACCTTGTAATATAATAATAGATTGTTGCAGTACTTTGTTTTTTTTATAGTTTTTACAGTTCATTGGCAGTGTGTAAAATAATCAGTGTTCCAGTAATTGTGATGCTCTTTGCATTGTGTTCCATTAAAAATTTCACTTTCTCTTGGTGAATTGTGACGTTTCCTTAAAAATTGCAGCAAAAAAACATGTGGCATCCTGGAGGGGTGCATTAATCACCCCCAAGTATGTGGCAGTTTAGGGGTTAATTAGCAGTGAAAACTGGTCACTGATTAGGAAAAGGGTTAGAATGAAAACCTGCAGCCTAGAGTTCAGCACCCCTGCTTTAAGAGGAAGCCCAGGGTGGAAGAGATGGGCACAGGGCGGCAGAACCTGAAAGTGCCAGCATTGTCAGTCATCAGATCTCCTGATGAGAAAGGAGGGGATGCATTAGGCAACTCGGGGTGGAATTATCGTCCCCCAGGCACACCCAAAGCTCACTTGGCTGAATTAGCAACGTGCAGGATGACCAAGAGCAGCATCTGAGTGAGGGCGGCCAAACATACCACAGTGGAGTCAGCAAGTCCACTGATTTGATGCCCTTAAGAGTTCCGAAGACCTGGATTAGGGCAGCGCCACTTAAAATGAACCCCTGCAAGGGTGCGGGTCGGCTCCACGCAAACTCTGAACAGATGAGAACAAACGCAGCAAGCAATTTGGCTTTTGTTAAAACGAGTCAAAGATCAAAAAGCCAAACTGGGTTTCCAAAAGTGCAGTGCTAAGAGGTTGGGAGCATGCGCTGATTACAACACGCTGTCGCACCCCACCACACGACAAACCACCCGGATTGAGATCTGAGTGCAGCCGTGCACCAGGTGACACCTCAGCACCACACTGGAAGAGTGTGAGGTGTTTTTTTAGGGTTAGGGTTAGGGTTAGGGATTCAAACTGGCAACCTTCTGATTGCCGGCACAGATCCCTAACCTCAGAGCCACAACTCAACCTACAGTGCTAATAGTTCACTAAATAAATAATCCATCAAATGAGGTGATGATGGAGGTTAACACAATTAAATAAATAACCCTTCCATTAGAATGAGGTTTTAACAACCGGCAGGAAACTGCCTCTAAAAACCCCGAGCCCGGGTGTAGTCCTTAAAAACGGACATCTCCTTGACTAAAACTGACTCGGGCTTTTGCAGAGAAGGAGGTGCCTCATCTGCAGATCAGCCCACCTTGAGCATTGCCCCTCTTGTAGCCCCCTCTGGCACCAGAAAGGGCACCTCATCGAGCCTCCGACTGCCTGCTGCCAGGCTTGTGTCCTTATAGTCCGTGGCACCACCCATGGAATGCCTTGCTGAGCCTCTCAATATCCTTCAGCGGGCAAGTCAATACGACTGGGCAGCTCTTTGGTCCTCTGCAGCTCCCAGGATACTCAACTGGAGTGGCCATCAGCCCCCTGAGTGTCATCCACATGCCCCAAGAGACTTCCACCAGGCTGTCTGCCTTTCATCTGCTCTCTTGCACCATATCTCTTCCTCACTCCTGCCTTTTTCCTCTTTCCATCTTTTAACCTGCGGCCATTTTTCCTCTTCTTTCTGATTCTTCACCCCTCACAGCTGCTTTTCCCTTTTAAAGACGGAAGGACGTGACACAGCATTGGCAATCAGCATCTCCTGGCACCAATTAGGGTCTGTCTCGCCACGCCATCACGCCCCACCTAAAGACCCGAGTCTGGCGGTTGTTTATTTAAAAGACGCCAATCGGTTATGGACATCGCTTTACCACAACTACATTTCCCAGCGGCACCAGCTGCATAACACTAGTGGACAGTTTCAGAGGGTGCAGGGGCTGCTGGGATGAAGAAGGAGAAGGCGGGCTCTTTAAAAAGGGAGCCTGGAAGACATTCATACTCTGTTCACATCCACACCGTTGGATTACCGTTCCTGTGTCTGTCTCTGGCCAGCCTATTCATGTGAGTTTGTATGGATGGGATACGTCTTCTCCTTAGTTAGCTCTCCCAATCACCTAATCCCACAATGCATCAGGAAACCAGTCGAACAAACAAAATCACAGGATTTTTCATTTGTCACACTGTCTTTGCTGCCCTGGACTGGTTCGGACTTTGGTTGTTGTTTGGCATCACCGTCAGCAGAACCGAGGAGGGCTGTTACAGACGTGATTTATTGTTATATTGCATATTCCTTTTTCCTTCATTTGGTTCATATATTTCATTATATTTATCAGTTTATTGGGCCTCTAACTGTGTCTTCTGTGAGTGTGTGCGTGTGTGCCAGGTCAAGGCTGGGTGAGACCCTGGAGTCCCCACCATAAAATTAATAATCTGCTACAACGTAGTCTTCTCTGCTCAGGTTTGACTCCCTGAGTCTGTCGCAGCAGTCCCATAAGATAGATAGATAGATAGATAGATAGATAGATAGATAGATAGATAGATAGATAGATAGATAGATAGATAGATAGATAGATAGATACTTTATTAATCCCAAGGTGAAATTCCCATAGCAGCAGCAGCATAATGATAATAACAATATTAAATTAAAGAGTGATAACAATGCAGGTATAACAGACAATAACTTTGAATAATATTAACGTTACCCCCCCAGGTGGAATTGAAGAGTCGCATAGTGTGGGGTCTCCTCAGTCTGTCAGTGGAGCAGGATGGTGACAGCAGTCTGTCTCTGAAGCTGCTCCTCTGTCTGAAGATGATCCTGTTCAGTGGATGCAGTGGATTCTCCATGACTGACAGGAGTCTGCTCAGCGCCGTCGCTCTGCCCCAGATGTTAAACTGTCCAGCTCCGTGTCTACAATAGAGCCTGCCTTTCTCACCAGTTTGTCCAGGCGTGAGGCATCCCTCTTCTTAATGCTGCCTTCCCAGCACACCACCGCATGTAGAAGAGGGCACTTGCCACAACCGTCTGGTAGACCATCTGCAGCATCTTATTGCAGATGTTGAAGGACGCCAGCCTTCTAATGAAGTATAGTCGGCTCTGTCCTCTCTTACACAGACCATCAGTGTTGGCAGTCCAGTCCAGTTTATCATCCAGCTGCACTCCCAGGTATTTACAGGTCTGCACCCTCTGCACAGTCACCTCTGATGATCACGGGGTCCATGAGGGGCCTGGTCCTCCTAAAATCCACCACCAGCTCCTTGGTTTTGCTGGTGTTCAGTTGTAGGTGGTTTGAGTCGCACCATTTAACAAAGTCTTTGATTAGCATCCTATACTCCTCCTCCTGCCCACTCCTGATGCAGCCCACCATAGCAGTGTTGTCAGTGAACTTTTGCACGTGGCAGGACTCTGAGTTGTATTGGAAGTCCGATGTATGTTGGCTGAACAGGACCGGAGAAAGTCCAGTCCCCTGCGGCGCTCCTGTGCTGCTGTCCACAATGTCAGACCTGCAGTTCCCGAGACGTACATATTGAGGTCTGTCTGTAAGATAGTCCACATTCCATGACACCAGGTGTGAGTCTACTCCCATCTCTGTCAGCTTGTCCCTAAGGAGCAGAGGTTGGATGGTGTTGAAGGCGCTAGAGAAGTCCAGAAACAGAATTCTTACAGCACCACTGCCTCTGTCCAAGTGGGAGAGGGATCAGTGTAGCATATAGATGATGGCCTCCTCCACTCCCACCTTCTCCTGGTACGCAAACTGCAGAGGGTCGAGGGCGTGGCGGACCTGTGGCCTCAGGTGGTGAAGCAGCAGCCGCTCCATGGTCTTCATCACATGTGATGTCAGAGCGACACGCCAGAAGTCATTCAGCTCGCTAGGGCTCCTGCCATTAGGAAAAAGGTACTGAAGAACTTGGGCCCTCACCACCAGAATGTGTAACAGTTTTTTCCCCCCAAGCAGTCAGACTCCTGAACACTCATGGACTGGTCTGATATCTGATATCTGTGCTCTGCTCTGCAGTGTTGCACATGTTTGCACATTTGACTCACATTGTTATACATTATGTGTCTTTATGTTACGTGTCGTGGAGTCTTCGTTGTCCTGTGTTCTATTGTAGCACCATAGTCCTGGAGGAACGTTGTTTCATTTCACTGTATGCTGTGCTACTGTATATGGATGAAATGACAATAAATACTCTTGAATCTCTTGAATCTTGAATCATTAACACTACAGCCAGTATCAATACCGCTGGACTTTATTTTTTCACCCCATTTTCAACTGCTGTGTTTATCCAATCCATGTTTGTTTTTGTGTTGTGTGCTTTTGTTTATTGTTTAGGAGCAAGGGAGATTTAATGTAAATGTTTGTATAGTAATTGGTCACTGGTGTTTCTGCGATAAGTGGTGGTTTGCACGCACATATTGTCACACATGTGCATTTAGGAGACAGCTAGAGGGTCTGGGGAACGGTAATACTACACCAGACCAGGGGGTGGCAGAGTGTGCTGACTGTCTCCCTCAGTTTCTTGCAGATCATTCCGGAGAAATCTCACCAGATTCTGGCACCTCTGATGACGTCATTTCCGGCCCCGGCACCTCTGATGATGTCACTTCCGGTTCTGGACTAGATGACATCATTTCCTTCCCCAGCCCTTAAAACGGCCATTTTACCTCCAAATATTCAGTTTTGTTTTGGACTCTGTCTTATGAACATCTCTGATCAAATATTACGGAAATAATATACGGGTGGCTGCCCCAAACCTTTATGATGTCTGAAGTCTCATTTCTATCATATTTATTGTTGAATATTTGTCCGTCTTTTCATTCTTCCAATATATCCGTGTGTAATTTTACATATCTGTTAACTGTTGGCTGGCATGGTGGCGCAGTGGGTAGCGCTGCTGCCTTGCAGTTAGGAGGCCCGGGTTTGCTTCCCGGGTCCTCCCTGTGTGGAGTTTGCATGTTCTCCCCGTGTCTCCAGTTTCCTCCCACAGTCCAAAGACATGCAGGTTAGGTGCACTGGCAATTCTAAATTGTCCCTAGTGTGTGTGTGTGTGTGTGTGTGTGTGTGTGCGCATGTGCCCTGTGGTGGGCTGGCACTCTGCCCGGGGTTTGTTTCCTGCCTTGTGCCCTGTGTTGGCTGGGATTGGCTCCAGCAGACCCCCGTAACCCTGTAGTTAGTAAAATGGATGGACGGATGGATGTTTACTGTTTCTGGTTATTTCATCATGTTGGGAAAAATAAGACAACTTGTATGGCTTGTTAACAGAGCAAGAAACCTCAGGTGCCAAGGAATAAGTCTTGGTAGTGTAGTGGCCGGCCTGGGCATGGTGTTAATGTGGTACATCATACTGCTGCAAAGGTTCAAACCATGTCTTCATAGAATCGAGTGCTTGTCTCAAATATATATATAGTGGAACCTCGGTTTGCGAGCATAATTGCGGAAAGCGTGCTCGGAGTCCAAAGCACTCGTATATCAAAGTGAATTTCCCCATAAGAAATAATGGAAACTCAGATGATTCGTACAACCCAAAACTATTCATATAGAAATGATTAATACAAAATATAAAGTAAAAATACATAAAACAAATGAACCTGCACTTTACCTTTAAAAGAATCATGGCTGGTGTGAGTGAGTTTCTAAACTCTTGTGGGATTCCACCCAGCGGGCGACACGGAAGAGCGTCCCAAAGCAGTCGCAGTCTCCCAGCCGTATAAGCGCATCCAAAAATAATCGCGGACATGCAGACGGAGAATAGGAGACGATTGCCCTCAAGAGAGAGAGAGAAGAACCATCAGCTCAGTTGTGATCACATGACGCCAGCAGACAAAGTGTATCCATACTACTTGTATTGCAAGACATGCTTCGTTTATCAAGTCAAAATGTATTAAGAAAATTTAGCTCGTCTTGCAAAACACTCGTAAACCAAGTTACTGCCTGGAGAATAAAACTTGACAAATCTGCTCAAACAGGACCTCAAAAGCAGGGGCCCCCTTAGGTGCCGGGCCTGGGGCGATCGCCCCACTTGCCACCCCCAAACGCCACTCTTGCCGATTGTTGTGCCGTTTATGGCTCATCTGCTCATCAGAGCTCAGTCCGTCTGGATGTAATCAATGCAGTGGAACAATGCCACCAGGTGCCCATGCTAAAGCCTGGCATGGCAGCTGACCTATATTAGCAGATGTTTGATTTTTTAACACTCTTCCAAGAGGTTTTTCACATTTTTCATGTCGCTTGACATAATTGGGAAGGCCTTGTAATTTTTTTGAAGCCAAACACTGCTCCACTGTTCTTCTTCTGAGCGCCGGAGCTGCTGCCGCTCTCACTTTTGATATTTAGTCAGTGACGACCATTCAATACATTTAGCATTAAGAAATGTCAGGATCGTCTCCTGGGGCCTCGCATTCTTTTTTCTGTATTACAGCTAATTTTTAATTTCCATGTCAGACGACATTTCAGATTGTGGAAGTAAGCAGCACAATGGTGTGGGCTCGTGTTCAGTATCCCACTTAGTCCCTATCACTGGTTTCCTCTGTGTGTGTGTGTGTGTCTATATAAGTATTCTCTCAGGTGGGCTGGTGTAAAAGAACAAGTAGGATTAGCAAGTCTGACGATGTTGGCATGGCATGCCATTCAGGTGCGTTCAGCGACTTAGTTAACTGATAGGAAAGTTGGAGCATTTCACATTTTTTAATTACTTCATCCAAGACTCCGGTATCACATTTCTGATTACTAAATACTTTTGTAGTAAAGAGTCGTTTTCAAAAACTAATACCGATAACAGATTACAATTCCATGTGTTAGTAGACGACATTAAATCTGCGCTTTTTAACAGCACTTTATAATGGAGTTCAGAGCAGAGCCCAAAGAGGTCTGTGGTGGCTGTCACACACAGCTGTATCCAGCAGGGGGCGCTATCTACCTTGGAATGAGATCTTTTGTAATTGCGGCGTGTTACATAACCCGAAACTATATAGATATAACCAGCTGTACCCCGTGGCTGTGCCCACATAGCAATGAAACAGGACAAACTTTAAATATCAATAGACACTGGCACTGTATCTGATCGTGTTCAGCTCTGATGGGAGAGCGTCCCCCATGTGGGGAGAAAATCACATCACTCTGGCAATCAGCAGCTACCCTCTAAAACACACGTAGCTCTGATCTCTCGTTACTCCTTAACACTCTGTAGATGATAATGTCTGTTGAACAAACGGGCATCGCTAGCTAAGTGGAAGCGAGGTGCACTCCAACACGTGGCGAGAGGTAGAGCGACTCAAACAGAGGCTGGCGAGTGAATCCACTCTGTTGGATTTGCATAAATACATCGGTACCGCAAACGAACTATGAGAGAAGTCACAAAATCAACTGGAAATTTGAAGCAAATGATAGAAAACAACCCGATCTAAATCCGTTAAGTAATTCGCTCATGAGAAGCGGACAGACCGTTCTAATAAGTTTGTCATAATATTAAGTTTAATGTCACTGTTTCTGTGCACATTGTTTTATGGATTCATTCACATGTGCAGGCCAAGTTTGGCACACAGAGGCTAGTCGGCCTGCATTTAGATAACCACTACTTTAGAAGTTTGGAGAATGAAGGGGACAACTGCAAAGGCATTGTACTATTCCTGAGATGAAACTGAATCCTTTACTGTCCTTGTTTGGAGACCAGAGAGGGCCCTGCACGTGGAGAAGACAATACAAATACATGGACAAGCAGTCAAACCCTTTGAAGCTGTCAGGAGGAAGATTATGTCATCCGTCCGGAAAATCCTTTCAGCCTGGTGACGAAAGATGGTAGACTGCGTAAATCAAGACTGCCACACCTTGATGGAGTCATTTATAAGCTTCCTGTCTGTAACCACGTAAAACCGTCAGTAAAGTAAGCTAAACAATTTCTTTTTCTCTCATGTGATTTTTGTACCGCCATAATCACGATGGGAGGGATATCGCATTTTCTGTCATATTTCTATATTTTTCGGTTACTTAACATGCCGCAATTTCAAAAGAAGAGCTAATGCCTCCTAAAGAAACACAGACATACACACAGAACATGAATTTTCAAACCCGTTTCTTAGTGAGCACCTATGGGTGTGGCAATGTGCCTTACTGGCATTACCAGTAATTAAATAAAATTAGTTAAATGTCCTCTGCAGTGTTAACAGAGAGGCATTTGTTTAGGACAAAAAGGAATAAAGAAAGGAAATGTGCCTTTTTCTTTTATATAAGTGCAGACATGCGATTTCACTGACCATATTAGTGTCGCGGTGGGTCTCATGCAGCCTGGAGAGACAGCCTTGCCATTGACTGGCCGGGATGGCATTGTCGGTCCTCCACTCCTGCACGCGTCTCCCGCGACATCATAACTCTAAAAGAGCAAAAGAAAGTGAAAAGCGCCTTAATATTAGTTAACCCGGTCTAGTAAAGGGACCCCGTGTTCGTAGTTATCTGAGCTGTAGCTCAGGGGAAGGAGGAAAAAAATGAGAAAGTGCTTACTTTAACTTAAGGCACGAAGTGCAGTCCGCGTCTGAAAAGCCGGCTCAGCTATACGCGCGCACGCGCACGCGCGCCGGGCCGGCTGCTCGATTTTGATAGTAATTATGTGGGATAGTAGACGCCGCTTTTCGCAAACGGCATTCACGTCATCGCGTTGACGTAAATTGGTCAGCGTAGGGGCGCCGAATACAAAAGGGAATCATGTCCTCTAGAGGAGGTTCTTTCTGACTAGATCTTCTTAGAGAAAGGAACCTGGCAGAACAGCATTACGGCTTGTGCTTTGTTTTTGTATATTTTTTCGTATATATATATATAAATATCTCTAGATTAGCTTTGGTGGAGGTATTTATTGGGTTGTGGTTAGTGGTGCACTGTTTTTTTTTATATATATTTTTTCTGTATTTTTGAATATTTTTGGGTGAATTCTGTATTATACACTGTTTGGAGGATCAGCTTCCTGACTTGGATCATTGTGGAGGAAGACAGCTTCACATTTTGCTTTTGTGTATATATTTTGATTTCACTAGTTTGTGTGCAGTATTACTTTTTCATTTGGGACTTTCAGGAAGCACTGTAAATATTTATATTAGTCATTTCTGGGCTCCATTTGATTACTGTTTTTTGTGTGTCCTTTGGGTTGGCACCCTGCCGTATTGGACTGTGTTTTAATATATAAATTCATTTCTGGGCTCCATTTGATTACTGGACATTCTTTTGATTTTTCTTTAAGTGCACCTGTAAATAAAACCTCACTTTATTTTTCAAAAAACCTGTCTTACACCATCATCCTGGTCACGCTCGGTCCCACATACTAGACATCTAGAGTGTAGGCTGGTGATTCCAATTCCCACTACACGGGGTGTCACAATGGGCCGAGGGTAACCTACATTCCAAATTTCAAGTCCCAAGTTCTCCTAGTCTGGGAGATTTTGTGATGAGTGAGTCTGTGGCTTTTATATATATATAGATATATAGATATAAAAGGCGATACCCTTCCCTTAGTGATACGGTGGTTAGAAATCACATAGGAGAAATAGCAGCTTTGTTTAATGACGGCGTACGCTGCATAACAGATGAAGGAAGCCCTTGGCAAGAACCCAATTTGGAAGTGAGAGCCCGAGGTGTAGAGTCTGCCATTTTTGCTGTTGCAGTGGAATGATTTTCAGGATCGAATGACGTTATCTCCCATCCGTCCGCCGGCTTACACTTTTTTTGCACTTTAATGAACTGCTAAAGACCCGTTATTTTAACATGGCTTTCTCATAACTTCATTTTAGTTGAATCCTGATGCTCTGTATATACATTGAATTATCATTATCATTCCTGGTGGCTCTGTAATCCGTACTAACCCCTACTTTCTCTCTTCTGTTCTTTTTCTGGTTTTCTTTGGTGTTGATCTGCGCCCCCACCACCTGATCGAAGCACCGTGATGTCCCTCCATTGATGGACTAAAGGCCAGAAGTCCACATGACCGTCATCATCATCAGCAAGTTCTTCCAAGTGAACCCTGAATACCATGAGGACTGATTGAGGTCATTGATGTTAGGTAGAATAAATGCCTAGAGGGGGCCGGGTGGTCTCACGGCCTTGGACCCCCTGCAGATTTTTTTTTTGTTTGTTTTTTCTGTCCTCCCTGGCCATCGGCCCTCACTTTTATTCTATGTTAATTAGTGTTCCCTAATTCTATTTACTTATTTATTTATTTTGTCTTTATTCTCTTTGAACGACTTCATTTGTATGAAAACGTGCTCTAGAAATAAATGTTGCTGCTGTTGTTTTGCACAGCCTGTTAAAGACCACCGAAGTGTTACTTGTGTGATGATGGGCTGTACAAGAAAGAAATTGTTGTTACTGATGAGTCTGCTTTGTGTGTTTTATTTTTATTTTTTTGAAATTACATAAGAACACAGCAGACAGACAACAGTGTTCTTAACTAAAACGACTTGGCACTGCGGAAATTAATTGGATTTCAAGACAAAACGATAATAGTGAGACCACTAATCTCAATTTTCTCACAATTCCAATAAATTAAAGTTAAAAAAGTGGCCTGATTTACATATCACCAATGGGGCACGATCATTATCTTAATTAGAATTGAGAAAAGAAAAAAGAAAATAAAAGAAAAAAAACTTTCAGTTTCTTCTATTTAATCTGGACTTGGGGATGAAAACTTTGAAACGAATGGCTTCTTTATCTTTTCAACAAGAAACGAGATGGATAAAGTTACTTGGCTTCCAATGTTTTTTGTACCCTAGTTTGGTATTCTTTTTAAAGGAGGATTTTTAATTGAACTTTTTTGTAAATTTAGCTCGGATATTTGCTGTTATTTTGATAGCCTGACTGTGAATAAAGTGAACAATGCATTCCGCACAATCATCTGTTCTTTCTTTCTGAGTTGTGTGTGTGTTGGGGGTGGGGGGTCTGCTGTAAAAAAACAATGGGCTGTTCAGGGGAGGGATGAGAACAGGGAGAGGTGGGGTTGGGGTGTGTGTGTGTGTGAAGGGGCACTCACGTCATTGAGGTCTGAGATCTTAAAAATTGAGCAACTTTCTTTCTTTCTTTCTTTCTTTCTTTCTTTCTTTCTTTCTTTCTTTCTTTCTTTTATATGAGCCCTGTTCACATATACATACATTATACACTTGTTTTGTTTCTTTCTTTCTCTGTCTAACTCATATAGCACCTTTCATTGTCTATAAATATTATGCACTTTCTGTTTTTTCCTCCTCTGTCTCTCATATAGTGCCTTTCACATATATATTATAGACTTACTTTTTGCTTTCTATGTTCTTTCTGTTTCATTTATCTATCTGATATGGAGTCTTTGACATTTTCAATTTCTTTCTTTCTTTCTTTCTTTCTTTCTTTCTTTCTTTCTTTCTTTCTTTCTTTCTTTCTTTCTCAAATTACTGTGCCTGCATGTACAGTAAGTAAGAGAATGGCACCGGACTCTTCACCAATGTGTGGTCTGCAAACTGCAAATCGCTCTAACCTGGAAATGCCAATGTACAATTTAAAACAAAGAAAAGCAGGAATAACTGGCATTCCACCTTTTAATACGGACGATGACCTTCATGCCCCCATCAGTCACCAGGTTGCCTCATGCAAAATTTGCTTGCGTAGAATTCACACTAAAACATGGCGTACGGACAAAAGCAGAAATGTTTGTACACACAAAAAAATCCAAATGCTTAAATCAGTGCATTCGCCAACTTCCACGTTCTTCCGCTACATAAATCCCAGTCAGCATGAAAATTAACGCACGTGCACACGCCTGCTGTCCTGCCCCGTCTCCTTCCAGAATTACACCTCTTTGAATATGCAAATCAACATAAATAGCCCTTAAGCTCAGCGTTCTGTGAAAAGACAATGGCAAAAGCATGGGGAGAAATAGAAGAATTTCAGCAAATACCAAGTAGAGGCAAAGGAAAACGTACTATTTGTTGGTTTAAACAGAGGTATAAAGAACAAAAGGAAGCTGATCGAGAGACATAGAGTGTCGGAGAAACTCGAAAGCTCAAGTTCACAAAGTCGCACAGTGCCCGAAAGAAGTTGTCAGATATCAAAGTCGCCGTGAAAAGATGAGTCGTAGCCCACTGTCTGAGGGTCATATGAAAGCTTATTACTGTACAGAGAAGAAAAAAAAAATAGGCACACAGTGGAACAAAGCACGAAATGTCAACTTTAATCTCGAAATTTCCACTTTAATCATGTCGTTTATTTTTTCATTAAAGCAGAACATCATAAACTTCACTTTACCAGTTTCTCAAATCCCATTGTAACTAAAATTGCACATTAAATGCTTTGTTTTGTGTTTGATCTTCTATGTGCTCTATGTGTGTGAATCACTACGTACTTCTTAAACCGGCTTTCTCTTCTCCGACAGGACACAGAATCTATTACATTTGTGACATTACAGCTCTCTGAATAATTAAAATACTGAGATGTATGCTTGATATCATTTTGATGATGATAGGAGTTAAAGCATGTTATTAAACATGGGAACACAGTGGCGCAGTGATTGTGACGACTGGCACCGTGAGTGATCTTCAATGAAATACTTTATTATAACAGTACTGTCTCTTTCAAACATACTAACCTCCAATTCCTGTCCTTCCTTTTCTTTCTCCAAGTACCCAATTGTCACACAATCAGCTCTGTAATAGACGTTAAGCCATCTGTAAGCTTATAACGCTGATTCTTCAAAACTTTTAAGGAACATTGAAATATCTTCGTAGTATGTGTTTAATTATTTTATCCATCTATCTATCCTTCCAGTGTCACGCCAGCCCCAGCAAGAATACAGAGCGAGGCAGGAACAATCTGCGAATGGAGCGCCAGTTCCTTGCTAGAGTTGCGGCACTGTGTCCTCACATGTTTAATTATTAACAATGTAGATTATTTAAATGATGTTAACATTTTATCTGTTGTGAACTTGGCCGGACCCAGTCACGTGCACAAACCCCAAACACAGTCCTGGCCACAATGCCTTGTCTTGGGCCGCCTCCACAGCTCCTCTTGCCTCTTCCTCCTTCCACCCGGCTCTAGCCCGAATGAATGGAGACGGCCCTTTTATAGAGGACCCGGATGAGCCCCAGGTGTTCCCGGCAATCTTCTTCTGGCCACGCCCCAGTGTGGCAGAAGTGCCGGCTGTCCTCCCGGCTGCTCTCCGGCGCCGTCATAAATCTTCCCCAGCACTTCCGCCACACCAGGTCCCAAGGCACTGGGGTGCCTCCTGGCGTGACCACGGGCCCCTACAGGGAAAGGCTTCCATGCCCTTGACCCGTGGCCCCAAAGCAACCCGGAAGGCAAACCCCACGTGATCCAGGGAGGGCTCTGACCCTCTTCCGGTCCCTCCTGGCGCCCCGGCCGGGTTATGGCCCCTGGCATCCCTGACACTGTATAATGTAATAAACATTTTGCTGCATTTCATCTTAAAACGATATCGTCATTATATGTAAATACGCGCTTTTATAAAGTGGCTCAGGTTGTGCGATATTATAACTGTAGTGCAAGTTTACAGTGAGGTGATTGTACTTATAAGTCCAGACAGTTCTACAAGGTGCAATTGATGGGCTGATTGAGTGCGTTTATAGGTCTTGGGATGAAACTGTTTCTGAACCGCGAGGTCCGCACAGGAAAGGCTCTGAAGCGTTTGTTGTATGGAAGAAGTTCAAATAGACTGTGTGTATGGCTGAGGCAGCGTGTGCTTGATGCTGTATCCCGATAATTCTCTTTCTGATCAGCTGCTGTGATTCACACTCAGATACAGTGATATAAATACTCCGAGTGGTGCAGTGAGAGTAATATGGAAAAAGATAATCCAATGTAGCCACCCCTAATGGGAGAAGCTGAAAAAAGAAGAAGATGGTGCAGTGAGAGTAACAACACTAAAGCAGCTGTGGTATTTGGAATAGTTTGACCATTCTGTGGACCATTATATTTTTACAGGTTAATTACAATCAGTTACCTTAAACTAATAAACAATATGCGGTTAATTTCAATGTATTTATAAAGCTGTGTCAGGGATGTGGATCTAAAAACAGAAAAGGCAACCACACTGGAACAGTAGCACTGCTTTGATGCTGGGTGCCACCAGTCTGCAAAACCGAGCTGAGAACTTGCGTCGCCAAGCATTTAGCTGAGAGAGAGAGCAAGCCAAACGGCGTAAAATGTAAGGCTTGTAAACATACCTAAATTAATAAATTCTATGTGTTTTATGAACTTATTTTAAAATATTACTGATTATATCCTGCCATGTTTTGAAAAAGTCTGTAAGGCTTGATCCTCTAACTGAGTATTTGATTTTTCCAGTTTCAAATTATATAACACATCGGTTTCCCACTGATTTAACAGAGGAGAGTTTGGGTCCTTCCAGTTTATCAGAATAAGTCTGAGTGCCAAAAGTGTAGTGAATGCAATCACAGTTTCTTTGTCTTTCTCTACTTCACTCTGGAAGAACCCCAAACACAACTGTTAACGGGTTAAACCACAGAGTTCTTAAGGAGGTTAGCAAGTGCAGATGTAATCCCTTGACACATATTTTTAGGAAGTCACTGCGAAGAACTGGAAAAAGGCAAATATCATCCCATTATATAAAAAGGGTGACAGGGCAGAGTCAAGCAACTATAGGCCAGTAAGCTTAAAATGCATCACAGGAAAATCAATGGAAGAAATTATTAAGGATAAGATTGAGCAACACATGGCAAGGATAGGAGTTATTAGGGACAGTCAGCGTGGGGTCAGAAGAGAGAGGTCGTGTTTTACTAACAGGCTGGAATTCTATGAGGAGGCAACAAAAGGATACAATCAAAGCAGAGCAAATGAGATTTTTGATCTTGAGTTTCAGAAAGTATTTGATGAGGTGCCACATGAGAGGGTGGGCATCAAACTATAAGAAGTGGGAGTTCAGGGTATGGGGTGTTGATGGGTGCAGAACTGGCTCAGACACAGGAAGCAGAGAGTGACGGTGCAAGGAACTTCATCAGAATTGGCCGATGTTAACAGTGGTGACCAGCAGGGGGCAGTGCTGGGGCCACTGCTATTTTTAATAACTATAAATGATCTAGATAGGAATATAAGGAACAAAAAGGGTAAAGTTTGCAGATGATACCAAGATAGGTGGATCAGCAGCTAATTTGTAATCTTTACAATCATCACAGAAGGACTTGGACGGCAGACAGTCTTGGGCAGACTTGTGAAAGATGAAATTGAATGTCAGTAAATGTAAAGTATTACACATATGAAGTAAAAATGTGAGGTTTGAATACACAATGGGCGGTCAGAAAATTGAGAATTCACCTTATGAGAAGGATTTAGAAGTCGTAGTGGACTCTAAGCTATCGACTTCCAGTCAGTGTTCAGAAGCCATTAAGAAGGCTAACAGAATGTCAGGTTATATAGCGCCTTGACGTTGTTGAGTACAAGTCACAGGAGGTTCTGCTCAAGTCTTTATAACACACTGGTGAGGCCTCATCTGGAGTCCTGTGTGCAGTTTTGGTCTACATAAAGACATAGCAGCACAAGAGAAGGTCCAGAGAAGAGCAACTAGGCTGATTCAGGGACTACAGGGGATGAGTTATGAGGAAAGATTAAAAGAGCTGAGCCTTTAGAGTTTAAGTAAAAGAAGATTAAGAGGTGACACAAGTGAAGTGTTTAAAATAATGTAGGGAATTAGTCCAGTGGATCGAGGCGGTGACTTTTAAGTGAGGTCATCGAGAATACGGGGACACAGCTGGAAACATGTTTGGGGTGAATTTTGCACAAACATTAGGAAGTTTTTCTTCACAGAGAGAATGACAGACACTTGGAATAAGCACAAGGCAGGAAACCAAGTGACAGTTGCGACCAAGTATTGCGGTAGACAGCAGGACTTTAGGGACCCTCAAAACTGGATGTTATTTTAGACGAATGAAGTGAAGGGCACCGGTGAGATTTGTGGGGATGAGTGGCCTGTTGCCATTCAGATTGTTCTGATATTCTAATATGCTGAGCTCACGTGGGGGACCACCAGAAGATTCAGAAGGTGTTGCGACCCTTTCACCTTTTGCACTTTATTGTGCTGGAGGTTTATTTTGACAAGGGGAATTTCGCAATTTGTGTCCACTAATCCACACTCAATAACGACAAAGAATGTGCTTTCAGAAAGATTTGCAGATTTTTTCAGAACTAGCTGTACTCTCTCTCTACGATGGGCTGAAATATAAGTAATCAGTGTAGATCCCACGTTTTGTATTTGATACACAAGTTGTCTAGTCCCGTATAATAACGTACACCCATTCCCTTTCACCCACAGTGACCTCTTATTGTCAAAGTGTTTTGCTGGGAAAATGCAGTGCTGGTGTAGCATCTCTAGCCTTGTCGTATTGGACCTTTGATTTCTTGACGTGAGCATCGATTTCTTGTTATTTTCACTCGTCCTTTGCCCACCACATGAAGTTTACAAGTTGCGAATGTCATAACAGATGGAGCGGTATACCAACTGGGATGGAGGTGGGTCTGTTTGCCTGGCTGGAAAGGCCTAAATGGAAAGGACCGCATGGAGTGTGTGAGGTGTGAGGAAGTAGGTAACCTCCCAGCAGTAACAGGGACTACTAAGGAGGTAGTGAGAGATTTGGACATTGTAGAGAGAAGAGCTGTGTGGATTAAATAGGATGAAATCAAAAAGATCACCAGGACCTGATAATATTTACCACGGAGTTCGTAAGGAGGCTTGTGAGCACAAACCCTTGGTGCATATTTTTAGGATGTCACCGCAAAGTGTGTCTCTCCGGAAAATCCTTGGGTACTGCTGGTTTGACTTTGTGTTGCTCATGGAGTCCTGAATGAAGCACATGACCTGCATTGTGAGGGAGCGTCAGTTACGGCACTGCGGCCATGTGCACCGATTCCCTGAGGGTGATCCGGCTCGTAAGATCCTCATTGCTGAGGACCCAAGGGGTCGCCCACGTGACACTTGCTGGGTCTCCAACAGTCCTTTAAATAGTCTTTAACCCCGGAAGTGCTTCCATCCTTCCGCCCACGTGACTTGCTCACACTTCCGGGTCAGATGCCCCTTCAGTCTCAGCTTTGAAATCCCAGCTGAAGACTCACAACTTCAGTTTCGCACACCCTGACTAGAGCTGCTGATTAACGGTACAGACTGTATCTCTGTTGTTAGTCATTAGCACGTAAACATAAGTAATATGATCGTTATAATTTGTTACTGACCCTCGCCTATTCTGTCTCTCTTCTCGGTACTCAAATGTGGCACTTGGTGCCACTGCCCACCTGCCAAGTTGTTTTGCCTGCCTAAGGTAAAGTCATCTCTGATGGAGGATTGCAGGAATCGTCAGGTAGAGGGGTCCTTTCATCGGATTGGCTGGCGCAGTGCTATTCTGTTTGTTATTATTTTCTCTCTTCTTGTGTTTTTAACTCTTATGTCTTACACTGAGTCGACTGCACCTTCAATTTCGTTGTTCCTTTGTAAAAGTGACAATGACAATAAAGATCTGTCTATCTATGGAATGGCCAAATGGGGGAGGCAGCTCAATGGCTGAGGTCTCCAGGATGTTATGGGATATCATCTACTGTTAAATTCTGCTCTGTACTTGTAATATTTCTATTGTACTATTGTATTGAGGATGACTTCTGTTCTGTTCTGTGTATTGTATTGTATTGTATTGTATTGACCCCATTGTTTTATGACACCCACTTCACGCCCACCCTACCAGGGCAGGGGTCTCTTTTTGAACTGCCTTTCCTAAGGTTTCTTCTATTTTTTTCCCTATTGGGGTTTTTTTGGGAGTTTTACTTTGTCTTCTTAGAAAGTCAAGGCTGTGGGCCTGTTAAAGCCCATTACGGCACTTCTTGTGTGATTTTGGGCCACACGAAAATAAATTGCATTGTATTGTACCTGGCTGCAGCAGATAGAGGGTCATTTCCTGATGGAGGGTCTGCCTGGGGGGGTTGCCAACCGGGATCCCGAGCTGTTTCGTCGTGTGGTGAGTGTAGGAACGCGCTGCACCAGTGCCTGCTCCCCAACTTGACTTGACTTGACTGCGCACCGGGGTGATTCTAAACTGGAAAATGGCAAATATTGTCCTGTTATTTAAAAAGGGTGACCAGGCATTTCTAACCAACTATAGCCCAGTAGGCTTAACATGAAAATTTATGGAAGGAATTATCAAGCACGTGGCAAAAACGGGACTTTTACTGAATAGTCAGCATGGGGTCAGATGAGGGAGGTCGTGTTTGACCGACATGTCAGACTTCCTATGAGGAGGCAACAAAAGGATACGATCAAAGTGAGGCTCATGATATTATTTGTTTGGACTTTCAGAAAGTAAAACCCAACCTTTGACAGCTCAGACACACAGACGCTTATCCTGTTATTCCAGTCCGGTCGTCTGCATGAGCACAATGACTCTTATGTGCACTGCGAGTTTGACGAGAGACCTGAAGTCACCATTTTGAATTCCACTGCCTCATCCAGTAAGCCACACTGACTGTGTCAAACTCCGGCATTGATCACCGCTTCCTTTTGATGTATTTTAAATTAGCAGGATCAACTCCCGGTCACCGTTTCATTATTTTTGTGCACTGAAAATTCCGGAGCAGTCACCCATACAAAGAAGTCGAGTTAACGTAATTAAGAATTCACAATTGGAGGTGTTTTGTAAGTTAATTAGCACAGCTAATGAAGTACATCGAGTATCATAGGCCTACTGCACCCAAGAGGATGCACTCCTGGTTCTGTCGACTGAATCAATGTGTTTACATTAATATTTTAAAGTTTTCAGCTTGCTCATGTCTAGACCTTGTGTCATTCTGGGGGTATTTTATAAGCCTTGTAGCCTTGAGGGAAGCCATCAATGCAATATGATGAACGAGGATGACGTGGCGCCGTACCTGACGGCCCCATAAAAGTGAAACATTTCAATTAAGCAGCATCATCAGTAAATGATCAGGGTTTGCTAAGTTGAAATTGAAACCAACATGCAAATAGCAATTGATGTTAAATTGAATTGAGGTGATAGAAAATAAGGCCTCTTTATGTGCACTAGCAGCTCAAAACAATGATTACAAAACAATGATTACACCTGGAAAAAAATGAAAACGCATGAAATGATTTTCACCTTCGTGATTTTACTCTGGCACTGATTATTTCTGACTCCAGGGTTCAAATCTCCACCTGAGTGGAATTTGCATGTTCTTCCTGTCATGGACTGGCAGTTCCCATCACTACCACCATCAAACCCTGGTAAGTAATAAGGGCATGCGCATGATCTTCTAAAACAGAAAAAGAATCACAATGAATGTCTGTGGAGTGCAAAAAAAAAAAACGGAATTGGCCGTAACAAGAAGGCATTCCAAGGTGAACAGTAGAGTCCCAGTAGAGAATCCGAAAACAAGGTCATAACACAGAGCCCAAGGTCTAACAATTCCAGAAAAATCTCCTGGCTAATGTTTGCCATACGCTATCTGTTGGAATAAAAACTGTAATTACTGCTTGCATATATTAATAAAATCTATTATGACAAATATTTGTGATGCGAAATTTGTTAGGATGACAAATATAACATTAATGGCTATGTTATATGCCATTTGGGATGGGATTCGGAAAAACAGTGTTAATGTTTGTGATACTCCTTCTGTTGAAATGACAAATGCAACACATTTAATTTTACAGATATTTGTTATGCGCCATCTGTTAGAATGAAAAATGCAATTCATACATCTCTGTTATATTCAATTTGGGATGGGATTCATAAAAGCATTGTAAATGTTTGTGATCTGCCATCTATTGGAATGACAAATGCAATACATTTTATGATGTCAAATGTTTGTTATCCACCTTTTGTTAGAATGGCAAATGCAATAATATGTCTCTGTTATATGCCATTTGGGATGGGATTTGTAAAAGCAATGTTAATGTTTGTGTTAGTCCTTCTGTTGAAATGACAAATGCAATACATTTTATTTTTACAGATGTTTGTTATGCGCCATCTGTTAGAATGAAAAATGCAATACATACTTCTCAGATATATTCCATTTGGGATCAGATTCGTAAAAGCAGTGTTAATGTTTGTGATGCTTCATCTGTTGAAATGACAAATGCAATACACTTTATTTTTACAGATGTTTGTGATGCACCATCTGTTAGAATGGAAAATGCAATAATATATCTGTTATATTCCATTTGGGATGGGATTCATAAAAGCATTGTAAATGTTTGTGATGTGCCATCTATTGGTATGAAAAATGCAATGCATTTTATGACTTCAAACATTTGTGATCCACCTTTTGTTAGAATGGCGAATGCAATAATATGTCTCTGTTATATGCCATTTGGGATGGGATTTGTAAAAGCAATGTTAATTTTTGTGATACTCCGTCTGTTGGATTCATACATGCAATGCATTTTAGTACTAGAAACATTTCTGATGCAACTTCTGTCAGAATGACAAATGCAATGCTTTTAACGACTACAAATGTTTGTGATGTGCCAACTGTTAGGATGACAAATACAATACATAATGTACATCTCTGTTATATGCCATTTGCGAGAGGATTTGTAAAATCAGTGTTAATGTTTTTTATGCGTTATCTGTTGGATTGACAAATCCAATGCATTTAATACTACAAAATATTTATGATGCACCATCTGTTAGAGTGGCAAAGTCAATGCCTACATCTTTGTTGTATGCCACTTGGGATTGAGTTCATAAAACAGTGTTAATGTTTGTGATGTGTCATCTGTTGAAGTGATAAATGCAATCCATTTTATTTCTACGGATATTTGTTATGCGCCAGCTGTTGGAATGACAAATGCATTACGTTTTATTTACTACAAATGTCTGTGATGTGCCATCTGTTAGAATGAAAAATGCAATACATACATCTCTGATATATGCCATTTGGGATGGGATTCATAAAAGCAATGTTAATGTTTTTATGCACAATCTGTTGAATTGATAAATACAATGCATTTTATTACTAGAAATATTTGTGATGCATCTTCTGTTAGAATGACAAATGCAATACACACATTTGTTATATGCCATTTGGGATGGGATTTGTAAAAGCAGTGTGAACGTTTGTTATGCGCCATCTGCTGAAATGACAAATGTAATGGATTTTATTACTACAAATGTTTGTGATGTGCCGTCTGTTAGAATGACAAATTCAATACACACATCTCTGTTAAATCGCATTTGGGATGGGCTTCATAAAAGCAGTGTTAATGTTTGCTATATGCCATCTGTTGGAATGACAAATGCAATACGTTTTATTAGTGCAGGTGTTTGTCATGCACCATCCGCTGGAATGACAGACATCATAGCCAGACGGACACACAGACACTTCTCCTTTGATTAAGGTGGAAGGTTTGCTACCAGTTATACATTTGGGCATTATGTATAATGACTGCGACATGTAACAGCAAATGTTTAATCAAATTTGACTTATACAGTATATGAAAAAAAGAAAGTAAATTCAAAGCAATTTTTATAATCTGCAGCTTTAGCCACAAAAGAAAAGAGCATGGTTAATCATTTTAAACACCGATGGGCATCTTATTGGATTAACGACAAATGACTTGATCCGATACCATCTGAAATTAATGGAACATTTTTGGGTGTATTTAGATGAAAACCTTTGCTGTCGCTTGAAGCCGTCATTATAGCACATTAAGTAGCTCTTTCGTAACGCATAAAGCAGCAATATTTAGAAGTTCATTTGGACAGGACCGGCATTCACGCTCGCATGCTCCCACACCCACGAGCCCTGATTTTGTATTAAGCTGAATGTTCACAGAGTGGGATGTAATCACTGTAAGCGCCTTGATTTTGGATGATGACTGCAGTGACTCATTAATTTATAGCTAAAGGTCTAATTATTCCTAATGCAGATATTAATCTCTTTCCAAGATCTCTCATTAACTTTTCTTTAACACAGCACAAGGTCACCACTTACGCTTTTGGTGGTCAAGCAGAGCTCGGTCTACTGGACCACGTGGCCAATGAGAATTTTGTCACATCATAAAAGTCCTCTGCAGTGCAGCCAGAAAGTCTTCAGATGCCTTCACGTTTCTCACAGTGTCATTTATGTGCAGCCTTGTGATAAAATCCTTTCATTTTTTTTTTTGCTTTCTATCATCATACACAACAACAACAACATTAATTTCTATAGCATATTTTCATACAAATAATGGAGCTCAAAGTGCTTTACATGATGAAGAAAGAGAAAAAAGACAAAATAAATAAGAAAATAGAATTAGGGAACGCTAATTAACAGAGAATAAAAAAAAAGTAAGGTCCAATGGCCAGAGAGGACAGACAACAAAACAACAAAAAAAAAGGTTCTCCAGGGGCTGAAGGAAAAAATAAAATCTGCAGGGCGTCCAAGGCCACGAGACCACCCGGACCCCTCTGGGCATTCTACCTGACATCAATGACCTCAATCAGTCCTCATGGTATTCAGGGTTCACATGGAAGAACTTGATGATGATGACGGTCATGTGGACTTCTGGCCTTTAGTCCACCAATGGAGGGACATCACGGTGCTTTGATCAGGTGGTGGTGGCACAGAAAACCAGGAAAAGAACAGCAGAGAAAGTAGGGGTTAGTACGGATTATGGAGCCACCATGAATGATAATGATAATTAATTGAATATACAGAGCATCGGGATTAAAATGAAGTTATAAGAAAGCCACATTACATTAATGAGTTGTTAGCAGTTATTTTTAAAGTGCTCCACCGTACTAGCCTGGCAAAAAATTTTATCAGCAAACTTGTATTGCGGATTTGAGGTGCATAACAGCAGAAGGTCGCCTCACCACTTCTCTTGGAATTCTAAGCAGACCCTCATTTGAAGATCTAAGGTTACGATTTGGAGTGCAAGGTGAGAGATATAAGATGGAGCAGATTATGAACCATCAGCAGTATTTTAAAGTCAGTTCTAAATGGCACAGGTAACCAGTGTAGTGACGCTCAGACTGGTGTGATGTGCTCGGATTTTCTTTTCCTAGTTAAGATTCTGGCAGCTCCATTCTGCACTCATTCTAACCGATTGATGTCTTTTTTGGGTGGTCCTGAGAGGAGTGCGGTACAGTAATCTAGCCATCTGAAAACGAAACCGTGAACTCATTTCTCAGCATCTTGAAATGTTATGTTATAAAAGGTCTAACTTTTGCTCTATTTCTTAAGTGAAAAATGCTGTCCTAGTAATCTGATGAATATGTGATTTAAAATTCAAGTCAGAGTCAATAATTACCCTTAAATTTTTTACCTGTCTTGACATTTAATCCTAATGGATCAAGTTTATTTCTAATAACCTCATTATATCTATTAATGCCAATCACAAAAATTTTTGTTTTCTCCTTATTTAGTTTGAGGAAATTACTACTCATCCACTCAGAAACACAAGTAAGACGTTGTGTCAATGAATCAAGAGAGTCGGGGTCATCAGGTGCTATTGCTAAATACAGTTGTGTGTCATCAGCATAGCTGTGGCCGCTCACGTTACACCCCAAGATAATCTGACCTGATGGATGCATGGAGAGCGAAAAGACCAGTGGACCCAGGAGGGACCCTTGTGGAACACCATATAGAATATCAGGGGTCTATATAATTACCACAACTAACAAAGAATTTGATCTGATCAGGATGCCTCCTGGACGCCTCCCTGGTGAGGTGTTCCAGGCACGTCCAACCGGGAGGAGGCTCCGGGGAAGACCCAGGACACTCTGGAGGGACTATGTCTCCCGGCTGGCCTGGGAACACCTCAGGATTCCCCAAGAAGAGCTAGAAGAAGTGGCCGGGGAGAGGGAAGTCTGGGCATCCCTGCTCAACCTGCTGCCCCCGCGACCGGACCTCAGATAAGCGGTAGAGGATGGATGGATGGATGGAACAAAGAATTTTCTACCTGTCAGGTGAGACTCAAACTAATTTAATACCCTGACAGAGAGTCCCACCCATTGACTAAGGCAGTTTCTAAGAATATTGTGATCAATGGTATCAAATGCCATTGATATAACACTCAATACCCCACAAGGAGAAACAGGAGTTTAGGAATTTTTTCACATTTTTTTTTAAATAAACATTCAGACCCTGGACTCAGTTCTTCATTGAAGCCCATTTGGCAGCCATTCCATCCTGGAGTCTTCTTGGACTTCACCCAATTTGGGGATTTGCGGCCATTCACTCTATGATTTCTGGATTACATTTTGGAGTTGGGTACTCGGTTTTTGTCTTGTTTTGATTTGGAGTCCCAAATGTGGAAGATGAGGTGAGGACTCCAAAAAAGAAGGCAGGCCAGCCCAGAACAGCACACCTCAGACCAGCCTGCTCCCAAAATCTGCCTGAAGGCCCCTAAATGGACAGCTAGCCTTGAAAGTTCAAAAAAATGCTCTATTCTGAAATATAAAAAATGCCTTTGAGGGAAGTTTAAAAATTCTAGCTTGTAAAGACAGACCCTAAACTGCATTTTTATAAATTGACATTGTATCTACAGAAATGAAAGAAATAACAAAAATGCTCAAAATAGGAAAAAGGAGGCGAGTAACAAAGGCAATTCAAGGCAAGCAATTCCTAATACGTAATCTGAATGCAAAAAAGTAAAACAAACGTGGAGCAGAAATAATCAGAATAACCAGAAAATGTGCACAAAAAGTCAGTACTCACTTCAACGTCCAGCACTCCAGAATGTGCTGCTGATTTCAGCTTCCTCAACTCTGGCTTTAAATAGCCAGGGGGGCGGGCTCAGCAGGAGTGATGCCAGGGTTGCTCCGCCTCTTGGGGGCTCCACCCACAGCACACAAGGAATGTTAGCACAACTCAAGGGACAATATATAGTTACAGTAAGAACATTACTAGTGTGATAGGCGGCCACAGTGTGGAAGTACCAGGGACACTAGAGGGCAGCTGTTCTGGCAGGCTGTGGTACCACAGATTCCTACCGGGCACGTCAGGAACTGGATTTTGATGAAGCCCTGTTGGGTTCCATGGAAGGGGGCCACCAGGGGGAGCTGCAGAGCACCTATAGGGGACCTCTAGTGCACCTGGGAGTGATTCCAGGTAATACTGATGAGCCCATCTGGAACACTTCTGGGACCCGAATAAGAGGAGCCGCCTCACTCCATTAAAGGGCCAGAGTTGGGAGAAAGGAGACAAAACCTGAGGAGGAGTGAAGGTGGATGGCCTGGCAGCAAGAAGAGACTGTATGTTGGTGCACAAAGCTGTAACTAAACACAGGTGTTGACTTGAACCTGTGTCCTGCATGTCTGTGTCTGAGGGGAGCAGAATGTTAAAGGGAGCGATCCGATTGATCGGGCGCACACAAATACGAGTGCCGGCTGACCAGTGGAGGGCATCTGTGTACCTGGCATTGCCTTTTATTTGTGACGCTTGTGTCTTCCAGTTAACCCCATTACACCTGGGTGAGGCAGATATCAGCTTCCAGGATAGGATTTATCTCCAAAACTGGTGAGAACGCTCCTTTATAGAGTAGAAGGAAGGGTGCCCATTGTTACATTTTACCAGTACGCTGAGTTTAACTGTGCAATATTCAGGCATTTTGGATCGTGAGAAACATGAAACAAGGAGTTTGGATAAAAAGGGACTGGGGAATGTGTATGTGGTGTACGTTTGACTTATATCTGTATATACAGGCACAACACAGTCCAACAAGTAAACACACAGCACAAAACACTCTTTTTTGGCACCACCACTCCTCCTTCAAGCTTTGTCCTCCTCCTCCTTTTAATATCCGCCAGGTGGTTGATTGCTGAGTTCTGGCTGCACTTCCGGGTGTGGTGAATACACTGCCCATACGGGCTCAGGAGTCCCAGCTGCAGCACCCCCTGGCAGTGCCTGCAGGACCCAACAGGGCTGCTCCCAACTCCAATTCCCATGGAGCCCTACAGCAAACCGTCACGCCTCCCACGTAAGCACCACTCCAACCCAGGGGTGGCCATCTAGCGCTACCTCGGAAGAAAGCAGGGGAAGGCATTGCACAGTCCATGTCTGCTCCCCTGAACATATAGCCTCCAGGCACTACTTACAAAAGGTCACATTGACAAGGCATTACAAGCATCTTGGTTTGAGAAGAATGAAAAAATATGAGGTTAACACAGAAAAACAGAGGCATGGACCCAATGTCAGCCATCTGCCACAATATATATATATATATTGTCACACATGAGAGCATGGGGAGCAGTTTAAGGACCCGAGCCATACCACGACAAGTCAAGCTACTAGGAGATGATCACAATGGCGTTGTGTTACACACTAAAATGTAGTTTACCTTCCAGTAGTGCTCTTCTTATTTTCTCAGCAGGAACGAGGAGCCACACGTGTGTGTATGTATGTATGTATATATATATATGATAGGTATTGCCGGACGATCCAAAAAGCCGCAACACTTCCGGGTTCCTTTCTTTCCTCTTGTCTCCCTATGATGACGTCAACCATGCATCCAGCACCACGTTTTTCCCAGCATTCCACTTTTTAATTTCCGGTACAGGCATATAAATTGTCTGTCCTCCCATCCTTCTATGTCCTTGCTTTGATTTTTGTAAAAAAAGAGAGAACGTGGATACGTTAATTCTTTCTGTTACAGTATACAGGGCTAAAACCCCCAAACCTTCACACTGTGTTTGTTTGTTGTTCTTCTTCACAATATATATACTGTTTATATCTATACCTTATATATGTACTGTGGATATTCTTGTGTCGGGCGCACGGTGGCGCAGTGGTAGCGCTGCTGCCTCGCAGTTAGGAGACCCGGGTTCACTTCCGGTCCTCCCTGCGTGGAGTTGGCATGTTCTCCCCGTGTCTGCGTGGGTTTCCTCCCACAGTCCAAAGATGTGCAGGTTAGGTGGATTGGCGATTCTAGATTGGCCCTAGTGTGTGCTTGGTGTTTGTGTGTGTCCTGCGGTGGGTTGGCACCCTGCCCAGGATTGGTTCCTGCCTTGTGCCCTGTGTTGCCTGGGATTGGCTCCGCAGACCCCGTGACCCTGTATTCGGATTCAGCGGGTTAGAAAATGGATGGATGGATGGATGGATATTCTTGTGTCTGTAAGTACACGTTTTTCTACCCTTTTCCTTTCCTTTTTTGTTGTTTTTCTGTTCAGTTTCATTATGGGGGTGATCATATAAATCAGTATTGGTTTGCTTGTTCAGTTTATTTTTTTGTGTATGATTTTCTAAAGGCAAACATGTACACAATTATGTTTGGGCGTTTCCTACTATCTACACTGTTTGTTTAAATGGGTTAATGTAGGCTGGTGGTTATTTTTTTCTTCTTATTAAGGACACCATCATTAAAACTAGAATCCCTGAAGTCTACGAAAAAACTTGGCGGGCCACCTTAAATTCCTTTGCACCTTCTCATCAGTGTCTTTTGTTTTATAAATGTGTCGATCAGCACAAGCAGCAGACACCCTGCTATCCCACCCTCACCACAAACACAGCTGAAGTTCTCTCAGAGCTCAGGTCTGTTCAGTTCTGTGTGAGGTGCCTGGAGTTGTAGAGGGTCAATAATATCTCGTCATTTGGAATACAGACATGTCATGTGTGCTCCGTGTAAACAACAATCTGGGTAAATGTAGGAAATGCAAGGCAAGAAATGTTGAACACATAGCAAAAAGAGAAAATGTTTTTCATTCTCTATTAATAATTGGCAAAATGCTGATGTGAAGTGTATAATATGTTGTGATATGGACTCTATATAGCACCTGACCCGACACAGATTCACGTTAATGCACATGTAAAACACTAAGAACTTTTATTTTTCTTCACCTGTGTGGGCACGTCTTCCCCATGAACCCCACGGGCAATACACAATCCCAAAAGCACTTTAAGGCAATACAAAACACTTTTCTGGCACCACCACTCCTCCCGTCTAGCTTAGTCCTCCTCCTCCCGACTCTGGCTCTTGAGTAGTGGCTACAGTCTCTTTTTATAGCCCTCCCGGAAGTGCTCCAGGTGGTAATTGGCCTAATTTGGTTGCACTTCTGGGTGTGGCTGCATTCCAGCCCACAGAGGCTCATTAAGCCATGCAGCTCCTCCAGGTGGTGGCCACGGAGCCCAACAGGTCTGAGTCCTGAAGTCCCACACCTGTGGCCCGGGTGTAACCCAGGAGGGCTGCCACCACGCGTTCTGGGGGACGTAGAGTGCATACCATGGCTGCTCCACCAGGTCCAGTGTTGAAGGGTGCATCAAGGTCGGGCATGGGACCCGGCCACCCGTCACAGTGTGAAGGCTGAAGTCCAAATATCAAATAAACACTTTCACAAAAGACACAGATATAACAAAACAAGTGCACTTCTTTTCTGGAATTTAACCAAAGTAAAAAATATTGGGTTAGGGTACGACATCCACACACACACACACACACACAACACACACACCTATATGTCTGCTTGGCTGGTGCAGAGGTAAGAACTGCTGTCTCCAAGTCAAGAGGTGACAGGTTTGATCCTGGGTTCTTCATGCAATAACTGTTTGAACAGTGAGCGGCTATTATTATTACTATCTACTCTCTATATATAAAAGCCTAAGCCTAAAAATGCAATGATTTTATGTCACGTTTTTTGTCACACTATAAATTGGGCTTATTTTAAAACCTACATATATACAGTGCATCTAGAAAGTATTCACAGCGCATCACTTTTTTCACATTTTATGTTACAGCCTTATTCCAAAATGGATTAAATTCATTTTTTCCTCAGAATTCTACATACAACACCCCATAATGACAACGTGAAAAAGTTTACTTGAGGTTTTGCAAATTTATTAAAAATAAACAAATTGAGAAAGCACATGTACATAAGTATTCACTGCCTTTGCTATGAAGCTCCAAATTGAGCTCAGGTCCATCCTGTTCCCCTGATCATCCTTGAGATGTTTCTGCAGCTTACTTGGAGTCCACCTGTGGTAAATTCAGTTGATGTGACATGATTTCGAAAGGCACACACCTGTCTATAGAAGGTCCCACAGTTGACAGTTTATGTCAGAGCACAAACCAAGCATGAAGTCAAAGGAATTGTCTGTAGACCTCCGAAACAGGATTGTCTCGAGGCACAAATCTGGGGAAGGTTACAAAAACAATTCTGGTTCTTTGAAGGTCCCAATGAGCACAGTGGCCTCCATCATCCGTAAGTGGAAGAAGTTCGAAACCACCAGGACTCTTCCTAGAGCTGGCCGGCCATCTAAACTGAGCGATCTGGGGAGAAGGGCCTTAGTCAGGAGGCGAACAAGAACCCGATGGTCACTCTGTCAGAGCACCAGAGGTCCTCTGTGGAGAGAGGAGAACCTTCCAGAAGGACAACCATCTCTGCAGCAATCCACCAATCAGGCCTGTATGGCAGAGTGGCCAGACGGAAGCCACTCCTTAGTAAAAGGCACATGGCAGCCCACCTGAAGTTTGCCAAAAGGCACCTGAAGGACTCTCAGACCATGAGAAACAAAATTCTCTGATCTGATGAGACACTGGCCAAGGATAGGTGTGCCAAGCTTGTGGCATCATATTCAAAAAGACTTGAGGCTGGAATTGCTGCCAAAGGTGCATCGACAAAGTATTGAGCAAAGGCTGTGAATACTTATTTACATGTGATTTCTCATTTTTTTATTTTAATAAATTTGCAAAACCTCAAGTAAACTTTTTTCACGTTGTCATTATGGGGTGTTGTGTAGAATTCTGAGGAAAAATGAACTTAATCCATTTTGGAATAAGGCTGTAACATAACAAAATGTGGAAAAAGGTGATGCGCTGTGAATGCTTTCCGGATGCACTGTATGTTCGGTATCATTTTTTTCAGAATTTATCGAACGTTAATGTGATGTTATTAGATTTTTAGATTCTTATTCCGTTTTTAAATGATAAACTAAAAAATATCAAGCACTTACGTCCCACGAGACGAGACTTTGTGCCAAGAGATTTAACCACTCCTAGGGCCGGAAATAAAAGACAAAGAGTAGGAGAGCTGCTGTACAGGCTTTGAAATGTGCGAGGATCATGAGGCACGGCAGCAGCTGATTGAGCAAAGAGGAGGTAAAAAAAACTGTATTTGTTTCCCATTGTGTCACTGTTTAAGAGGGGCTTTTGGAGGAGTGACCGCATCTCCTTGGGGTACATTCAGCCCCCTTCTTCACAATGTGAGCAGCAGAGAAGCGAGGTGGCTGGTGTGTAGCGCATTCTTGAGGGGTTGGCAAGCGCAGCGAGCAGGGGTAAGCCCCCAGTTATAGAATTAAATCATATATTTAATTATTTGCGGTGTAAATTTATGGTGCTTGAAAGAATTAGCGTTTTGTTTTATTATTCAGTTTTATTTTCTTAGTCATGTTCACGCTCCCCACAATGTGACACTGCTGTTTTCAAATAAAGACGTGATACAACAGAGGTGATCTCAGATGAGGGTTCAACATCGGAGAAAGAGAACAGAAGCCCTCACCACAAGAAACGTTCACTCACATATAAGAGCAACGCAGCTGCACGAGGGGTAAAGGCAAAACATGGCACCGTTTGGATGCACCCAGGGGTCGGGCATCATCCTGCCAGTCAATGTGCCACACACCTGTCCTTCAATTAAGCAGCAGGACCTACAGAGTTCGCCCAGGTATTGTGGAAAGTTCTGTTTGTGATTATATTTTGTGATGGTCTTTATATGTTGCTTCTATAAAACCACAACGATTTTTATTTTCCTTGATTTATTTACTTATCTTCCTACAGCGTAAAGTCACAAGTAGACTGCAGAGCTTCCTGTGTTTGATCGACACGGGCACGCTGACACAGTACATTTACCTACATTTACAACAACAACAACAACAACATCTATATATATATAAAGGAGAGTTGGGATCCGAGACTGTGTTTGTGTGTTTGTGGAGGGATTGAGAGTTAAGGCGGGCGGGCGGGTCACGTGATCAACTCCCTTCCCATTGACATCATTTCATTCACTTCATTTCGCTCTGAGCTGAGCTCCCCAGCTGACGCGGTCTTGCATTCTTTTCCTTAGCGTTTAGTCCTTTCTCCTTTACTAATTTACTGTTTAGTACCCGCGGTACTTACACAGTCATTCATAAAAGGGAGAAGACTCCGTGCAAGAAATGGGTATTGAAACTACCTTGGAAGACATGCAATCAACGAGGCCATTAAACGGATCTCAAGAGAGGTCTTCTAGGTTGGAAAAAGCGCTTGGCTGCCAAAACCAGGCGATTAAACGAATCTCAACAAGAAACGACTTCACGTTAGAAAAAACGATTCGCTGCCAAAATCAGGCGGTTAAACGAAACTGAAGAAGACAGGATTTCTAGATTGGGAAAAGGACAATTGGCTGCGAAACCAGGCGGTTAAAAGAATCTGAAAAGACAGGACGTCTAGATT
This sequence comes from Polypterus senegalus, assembly GCF_016835505.1. Taxonomy (NCBI): domain Eukaryota; kingdom Metazoa; phylum Chordata; class Cladistia; order Polypteriformes; family Polypteridae; genus Polypterus; species Polypterus senegalus. The sequence goes on along the minus strand of NC_053158.1, from coordinate 3,536,086 downwards.
GAAAACCACGATCCGCCGCGAAACTAGCGGGTTAAACAGCAAGCGCGCCAGGTCTGCTAGTTTATTTATATAGCACATTTTCATACAAACAGTAGCTCAAAGTGCTTACCCAGATATATATATATATAATTATTAATTATTATTAATATAGATATAATTTACCCAGATCATTGTAGACATGGAGCACACATGAAATGCCCGTTTCAAAATCATGAGATATTATTTACTCACCACAACTGCAGGCACCTCACACCAGATAAAGAGACATGCGGTGAGAGAACTTCAGCTGCGTCAGTGGGTGTCGGTGTGCTGATCGGCAAATGATGAAGGGAGGCACAAGGGAATTTAAGGTGGCCCGGCATTATAAGTTATTTCGTAGGCTTCAGGGATTCTAGTGTTCAAGGGGATCAGATTAGGGGCTACGGTGCTGTCCACTTCCGAACCTGTTAAAATAAACCTCTTACAAAGGGTAGAAGGTGCTTGTGTGCGTCGGGCTCCTCTATCACAATTAGAGGAAGTCGTCACAGTTGGTCTTCAATGAAAGCACTAAGCGCTCTGCCCCTACAGCAGACTGTGTGTGTGTGTCATCATTTCTCGTGACTCATGGCGATGGACGGCTTGGGGTCCGAGAGCTGCCAGGGACTGTGTAGCCAACCCGGACCACCACAGACACTAAACTCATAATAAACCCTTTGAGCGTTTAGCAGTAAAGGCCGAGCAAACCCACAGCCGACCCACCCAGGCGGAGGACAAACATTCACCAATGTCTGAAATCTGAGACATTCTTTCTTGATGCTCCCGTTTAACCCTCAGGGGACTCCAATGAACTCCCTCCATCATTTCTAGTCTCTCACAGCATCTTTGGTATCTTCCCAGGATCTTCAGGTCTTCAGCAAATGTGCATCTCCATGTGTCATGTGGGCATCCTGGGTGGTGTTTGGTTCCCAGTAGTGTCCACCTCAGGGCCACTTTGGTGATTTGATGGACCAGCCAGGTGTCATTTTCTTTGTGTGATTGTGATGTGAAGGCTGCACATGTAACTTCTCAGGGACAGTTCTTGGTCACCCCATTTTAATGCAAACAATATGGTGGGCAGAACATAAACACCCTCTCTCTGCCGCCTTTTCTTCCAGGTTTCTCTCGGGTGATTGAGGCACCGATCTTGTTTTGAGCTTGTGCCTGAATGCATGCCACCTTTTAGCTGTCACCCACTTTTATGGCCTCTAGGGTGGAAGGAGTGTGGCACGGTAGGCGGGGCTAAGCCTCATCGATGTTTTTTTTTGACAGAAGTGGAGTGGCGATTAGAGAAGACACCATTAGTGACAGCGCCCTCTCATGTCCTGGAGTGCTAGTGTTTAGCTCAGTGCAAGTGTGTGACCCTGCTTAATCCAGGGTGGGCAACGCCAGTCCTGGAGGGCCGTAGTGGCTGCAAGTTTTCATTCCAACCCATTTGCTTAACTAGAAACCATGTCAGACTGTCTTTAATTTTATGGCTTGTTAATTTGCATTGCTGGGTTATAATATCATAGATTTTCTCCTTTCCAAGGAAATCGTCCAAATGATTTGTAGGCTAAAACGGGTCATTTACAATCAGTCACTGAAAAAGTGTTTTATTAAACCAAATAGTGTAGGATAAATCCGCAGCGGTGTAAATAGAAACACGTTAGACGGAGAACTGCTGGCTCCTTTGTATCTTATTGCTAATAAGGAGCCATTAAAAACAGCGAATGCAGCTGTTTATAAGCCATTAAGGGTGGGGAACCTGAACAAACGAGACCACTAAAATGAAGCCGAAAAATGTCACTTGAGCAGTAAGTGCTTCATCAGCAATAAGTGACTTCTCATTAAGGAACAGCAGGCGCCCTATCAGGACCATCCCGGCTTAATCACATGTACCCTGTGGCTCTAAAATAGAAGCTGCGCCCTTCTCCTGCCTCGCCCTCGCTGCTGCCAGAACAGGCTCCACAACTCTGAACTGGATGAAGTAGGAAGGAGTGAATTGGAGCAGGTGACTCCAAGGACGTTGGAGTCGGACGAGACTTGAAAACTTGAATTGAACTGAATTGTGAGCTCCTGTCAGAAAGGTTAGGGTTTAGGGTTACGTGAAAATGAACAACCAATACCATTCTGGCAGAACGTCTGACCGTTTTATTTGTCTTTTTGATCGAAGCACAGAGAAACCTGCACATTTAAAAGAGCAAAGACACATTTCCACGTCCTTATTTGTTGACAGGATTGAGCCAATCGGACCGCTTGAGGAGTCGAGCAGCTGCCTTTCTTACACTCCATTTGTTTCATGTGCTCCATTTAGTCGGCGTGCAGTCCAACGCAAAATAAAATGGAAAAAAGACGAGTGGGGCACCGCAGGAGCAGCAGGGGAGGGTCTCGCTGCGTCATATTTCAACCAGGCAAGTGAAACCGTAACTGATGTTCTGTGCACAATGTAAGTGGAAAGTCAAAATTATAAATAAGGAAACAAATTTGAAAGGAGCTGTCAGGTTAAGAAAGCAACAAATAATTCAATCGGCTTTACAAAGCTTCCATTTTACAAAATAAAAGAGAAAAACACCAAAATCCGTATGTCGTGGGTGTACAGTCACTCGCTGTATGATTTTGTAGTTTTCATTTTAAATGGAGACATTTGCCATTTCTACCCATCAATGTACACTCTGTTGCCTATAACGACAGAAAAAAACATGATTATTAAAAATCAAACAATGAAATTTCTCATTCATAAAAGTTTTCAGACCCTTAATCGAGAAGCCCCTTCTGAAAGCAATTCCAGCTTCTTGATAAAACTCTACAAGCTTTCAAGTCAAGTCAAGTTGGGGAGCCTGCACTGGTACAGCGCATTACCGCACCCACCACACGTTGGTTTACAACCCCCAGGCAGACACGCGGCCCAGTCCCCCCCTCCAGAAATGACCCTCTATCTGCCGCAGCCAGGTGTTACGTGGGCGACCCTTGGCCTGTTCCAGCCACTCCAAGGATCTTACGAGCGGATCACCCATGGAGAAATGCGCCACATGGTCAGAGTGCCATAACTGGCGTGCCTCACAATGCAGGTCATGTGCCTCATTGGGACTCCATGAGCAACACAAAGTCAAACCATCGGTACCCAAGGATTTTCCGAGGAGACACAGTACCAAAGGAGTCAGTCTTCGTCTCAGGTCACTGGATAGCGCCCATGTCTCGCAACTATATAGCAAGACAGGAAGCACCAGGACTCTAAAGACTTGGACATTCGTCCTTTTGCATAGATATCCGGAGAGCCACACACCCCTTTCCAGCGACCTCATGACCCCCCATGCTCTCCCAATCTACTGACTTCATAGGAAGAGTCACCAGAGTCACATGAATGTCACCGCCAAGGTAAGTAAACCTCTCAACAAGGAGAGCTTTTCACGCCTGGATATGGACAGTTTATCCCACGCTGATCCATCCAGATCTCCGTGTCTGTGAACTGCCAACTTCAGGAGTCTCTATGGGATTTGAGTTTGGGCTTTGGCTCGAACACTCAGGGACTTGTCCTGAAAGTCAAACCAGCGTTGTGCTTCAGGTGAACGAGCCATTGCCCCAGTCTGAGGTGGCATGCCTCTGGCGCAGGGGACTTCTCTGTACTTTGTTGCGTTCATCCTTCCTTCAGTTCTGACGGGTGTCCCCGTCCCTATAGCGTGATGCTGTCTCCTCCATGCTTTATTGTAATGATGTTATTAGGCTGGTGACATGCCAGATATAGCCCTTTTATTTCTGCCCAACCTCATCAGTGTATAAGTGCACAATAACGTATAGCATTATAATATCTCAGAAGTACTTTCCAGCTTCTTGATAAGTCTCTACAAACTTTGCACGCCTGTATTTGGACAGTGTAGCAAGCGGCTGGGGGTGGTACCCAGCCAGGATCCCCAGAAGGACAGGAAAAGGGGCTACACCTCCTCTGGACCATGAGAGGGCAGCCACCCTGAATGGTATGGGGACCATGGGAACAGAACTTGGAAGTTCAACCCTATAGGGGCCCATGGTCACCTCCAGGGGGTGCCTGAATGCCTGAAGAGCCCACCCCCGGAAGTGCTTGGGGGAAGAAGACCAGGGACACCCGGAGTGCTACCGGGTGCACAGCCGGCACTTCCGCCACACCAGGGAGTGCCGGCAGTCGCTTATTGGTAGGCACCTGGAGCACATCTGGGTGGGTATAAAAGGGGCCGCCTCCTTCCATTCGATAGCTGGAATCGGGTGGAAGAGGACAGAGCTCAGAAGAGAGGAGTGGAGGCGGCCAGAAGAGTGATAGGCATTATTGAGAGGCCTGACTCAAGAGGGTGCCAGAATTGAAAGAGGTGTCATTCGCTTTTTAAATGAATAAACTAAAAATTCGGCACCTAGGTGACGCACTTTCCGATCTGATGGACCAGCACGAGGTTTTATTTCTTTGTGCCAAGAGATTTAACCACTCCTAGGGCCGGAAATAAAAGACAAAGAGTAGGAGAGCTGCTGTACAGGCTTTGAAATGTGCGAGGATCATGAGGCACGGCAGCAGCTGATTGAGCAAAGAGGAGGTAAAAAAAACTGTATTTGTTTCCCATTGTGTCACTGTTTAAGAGGGGCTTTTGGAGGAGTGACCGCATCTCCTTGGGGTACATTCAGCCCCCTTCTTCACAATGTGAGCAGCAGAGAAGCGAGGTGGCTGGTGTGTAGCGCATTCTTGAGGGGTTGGCAAGCGCAGCGAGCAGGGGTAAGCCCCCAGTTATAGAATTAAATCATATATTTAATTATTTGCGGTGTAAATTTATGGTGCTTGAAAGAATTAGCGTTTTGTTTTATTATTCAGTTTTATTTTCTTAGTCATGTTCACGCTCCCCACAATGTGACACTGCTGTTTTCAAATAAAGACGTGCTACAACAGAGGTGATCTCAGATGAGGATGAGGGTTCAACATCGGAGAAAGAGAACAGAAGCCCTCACCACAAGAAACGTTCACTCACATATAAGAGCAACGCAGCTGCACGAGGGGTAAAGGCAAAACATGGCACCGTTTGGATGCACCCAGGGGTCGGGCATCATCCTGCCAGTCAATGTGCCACACACCTGTCCTTCAATTAAGCAGCAGGACCTACAGAGTTCGCCCAGGTATTGTGGAAAGTTCTGTTTGTGATTATATTTTGTGATGGTCTTTATATGTTGCTTCTATAAAAACCACAACAATTTTTATTTACCTTGATTTATTGACTTATCTTCCTACAGCGTAAAGTCACAAGTAGACTGCAGAGCTTCCTGTGTTTGATTGACACGGGCATGCTGACACAGTACATTTACCTACATTTACAACAACAACATTTATTTACATAGCACATTTTCATACAAACAGTAGCTCAAAGTGCTTACCCAGATATATATATAATTATTAATTATTATTAATATAGATATAATTTACCCAGATCATTGTAGACATGGAGCACACATGAAATGTCTGTTTTCAAAATCATGAGATATTATTTACTCACCACAACTGCAGGCACCTCACACCAGATAAAGAGACATGCGGTGAGAGAACTTCAGCTGCGTCAGTGGGTGTCGGTGTGCTGATCGGCAAAACCAAGACACTGATGAAGGGAGGCACAAGGGAATTTAAGGTGGCCCGGCATTATAAGTTATTTCGTAGGCTTCAGGGATTCTAGTGTTCAAGGGGATCAGATTAGGGGCTACGGTGCTGTCCACTTCCGAACCTGTTAAAATAAACCTCTTACAAAGGGTAGAAGGTGCTTGTGTGCGTCGGGCTCCTCTATCACAATTAGAGGAAGTCGTCACAGTTGGTCTTCAATGAAAGCACTAAGCGCTCTGCCCCTACAGCAGACTGTGTGTGTGTGTCATCATTTCTCGTGACTCATGGCGATGGACGGCTTGGGGTCCGAGAGCTGCCAGGGACTGTGTAGCCAACCCGGACCACCACAGACACTAAACTCATAATAAACCCTTTGAGCGTTTAGCGGTAAAGGCCGAAACAAACCCACAGCCACCCACCCAGGCGGAGGACAAACATTCACCAATGTCTGAAATCTGAAATTCTTCAGTGACTTGATGCTCCGTTTAACCCTCAGGGGACTCCAATGAACTCCCTCCATCATTTCTAGTCTCTCACAGCATCTTTGGTATCTTCCCAGGATCTTCAGGTCTTCAGCAAATGTGCATCTCCATGTATCATGTGGGCATCCTGGGTGGTGTTTGGTTCCCAGTAGTGTCCACCTCAGGGCCACTTTGGTGATTTGATGGACCAGCCAGGTGTCATTTTCTTTGTGTGATTGTGATGTGAAGGCTGCACATGTAACTTCTCAGGGACAGTTCTTGGTCACCCCATTTTAATGCAAACAATATGGTGGGCAGAACATAAACACCCTCTCTCTGCCGCCTTTTCTTCCAGGTTTCTCTCGGGTGATTGAGGCACCGATCTTGTTTTGAGCTTGTGCCTGAATGCATGCCACCTTTTAGCTGTCACCCACTTTTATGGCCTCTAGGGTGGAAGGAGTGTGGCACGGTAGGCGGGGCTAAGCCTCATCGATGTTTTTTTTTGACAGAAGTGGAGTGGCGATTAGAGAAGACACCATTAGTGACAGCGCCCTCTCATGTCCTGGAGTGCTAGTGTTTAGCTCAGTGCAAGTGTGTGACCCTGCTTAATCCAGGGTGGGCAACGCCAGTCCTGGAGGGCCGTAGTGGCTGCAAGTTTTCATTCCAACCCATTTGCTTAACTAGAAACCATGTCAGACTGTCTTTAATTTTATGGCTTGTTAATTTGCATTGCTGGGTTATAATATCATAGATTTTCTCCTTTCCAAGGAAATCGTCCAAATGATTTGTAGGCTAAAAACGGGTCATTTAAAATCAGTCACTGAAAAAAGTGTTTTATTAAACCAAATAGTGTAGGATAAATCCGCAGCGGTGTAAATAGAAACACGTTAGACGGAGAACTGCTGGCTCCTTTGTATCTTATTGCTAATAAGGAGCCATTAAAAACAGCGAATGCAGCTGTTTATAAGCCATTAAGGGTGGGGAACCTGAACAAACGAGATGAAGCCGAAAAATGTCACTTGAGCAGTAAGTGCTTCATCAGCAATAAGTGACTTCTCATTAAGGAACAGCAGGCCCCCTATCGGGACCATCCCGGCTTAGTCACATGTACCCTGTGGCTCTAAAATAGAAGCTGCGCCCTTCTCCTGCCTCGCCCTCGCTGCTGCCAGAACAGGCTCCACAACTCTGAACTGGATGAAGTAGGAAGGAGTGAATTGGAGCAGGTGACTCCAAGGACGTTGGAGTCGGACGAGACTTGAAAACTTGAATTGAACTGAATTGTGAGCTCCTGTCAGAAAGGTTAGGGTTTAGGGTTACGTGAAAATGAACAACCAATACCATTCTGGCAGAACGTCTGACCGTTTTATTTGTCTTTTTGATCGAAGCACAGAGAAACCTGCACATTTAAAAGAGCAAAGACACATTTCCACGTCCTTATTTGTTGACAGGATTGAGCCAATCGGACCGCTTGAGGAGTCGAGCAGCTGCCTTTCTTACACTCCATTTGTTTCATGTGCTCCATTTAGTCGGCGTGCAGTCCAACGCAAAATAAAATGGAAAAAAGACGAGTGGGGCACCGCGAGGAGCAGCAGGGGAGGGTCTCGCTGCGTCATATTTCAACCAGGCAAGTGAAACCGTAACTGATGTTCTGTGCACAATGTAAGTGGAAAGTCAAAATTATAAATAAGGAAACAAATTTGAAAGGAGCTGTCAGGTTAAGAAAGCAACAAATAATTCAATCGGCTTTACAAAGCTTCCATTTTACAAAATAAAAGAGAAAAACACCAAAATCCGTATGTCGTGGGTGTACAGTCACTCGCTGTATGATTTTGTAGTTTTCATTTTAAATGGAGACATTTGCCATTTCTACCCATCAATGTACACTCTGTTGCCTATAACGACAGAAAAAAACATGATTATTAAAAATCAAACAATGAAATTTCTCATTCATAAAAGTTTTCAGACCCTTAATCGAGAAGCCCCTTCTGAAAGCAATTCCAGCTTCTTGATAAAACTCTACAAGCTTTCAAGTCAAGTCAAGTTGGGGAGCCTGCACTGGTACAGCGCATTACCGCACCCACCACACGTTGGTTTGCAACCCCAGGCAGACACGCGGCCCAGTCCCCCTCCAGAAATGACCCTCTATCTGCCGCAGCCAGGTGTTACGTGGGCGACCCCTTGGCCTGTTCCAGCCACTCCAAGGATCTTACGAGCCGGATCACCCATGGAGAAATGCGCCACATGGCCGTAGTGCCATAACTGGCGTGCCCTCACAATGCAGGTCATGTGCCTCATTCGGGACTCCATGAGCAACACAAAGTCAAACCAGCGGTACCCAAGGATTTTCCGAGGAGACACAGTACCAAAGGAGTCCAGTCTTCATCTCAGGTCACTGGATAGCGTCCATGTCTCACAACTATATAGCAAGACAGGAAGCACCAGGACTCTAAAGACTTGGACCTTCGTCCTTTTGCATAGATATCCGGAGAGCCACACACCCCTTTCCAGCGACCTCATGACCCCCCATGCTCTCCCAATCTACTGACTTCATAGGAAGAGTCACCAGAGTCACATGAATGTCACCGCCAAGGTAAGTAAACCTCTCAACAAGGAGAGCTTTTCACGCCTGGATATGGACAGTTTATCCCACGCTGATCCATCCAGATCTCCGTGTCTGTGAACTGCCAACTTCAGGAGTCTCTATGGGATTTGAGTTTGGGCTTTGGCTCGAACACTCAGGGACTTGTCCTGAAAGTCAAACCAGCGTTGTGCTTCAGGTGAACGAGCCATTGCCCCAGTCTGAGGTGGCATGCCCTCTGGCGCAGGGGGACTTCTCTGTACTTTGTTGCGTTCATCCTTCCTTCAGTTCTGACGGGTGTCCCCGTCCCTATAGCGTGATGCTGTCTCCTCCATGCTTTATTGTAATGATGTTATTAGGCTGGTGACATGCCAGATATAGCCCTTTTATTTCTGCCCAACCTCATGTAGTGTATAAGTGCACAATAAATTATAGCATTATAATATCTCAGAAGTACTTTCCAGCTTCTTGATAAGTCTCTACAAACTTTGCACGCCTGTATTTGGACAGTGTAGCAAGCGGCTGGGGGTGGTACCCAGCCAGGATCCCCAGAAGGACAGGAAAAGGGGCTACACCTCCTCTGGACCATGAGAGGGCAGCCACCCTGAATGGTATGGGGACCATGGGAACAGAACTTGGAAGTTCAACCCTATAGGGGCCCATGGTCACCTCCAGGGGGTGCCTGAATGCCTGAAGAGCCCACCCCCGGAAGTGCTTGGGGGAAGAAGACCAGGGACACCCGGAGTGCTACCGGGTGCACAGCCGGCACTTCCGCCACACCAGGGAGTGCCGGCAGTCGCTTATTGGTAGGCACCTGGAGCACATCTGGGTGGGTATAAAAGGGGCCGCCTCCTTCCATTCGATAGCTGGAATCGGGTGGAAGAGGACAGAGCTCAGAAGAGAGGAGTGGAGGCGGCCAGAAGAGTGATAGGCATTATTGAGAGGCCTGGACTCCAAGGGTGATTGGTATGGTGTACTGGGTTGTGTGCTCTGTAAATATTGTAAAATTTGATTAAACATGTGTTGGTTGGTGAACCATCGGTGTCCGCCTGTCTGTGTCCGGGTCAGTTTCCACAATGGCATCCCAGATGGGACTCTCCACCTGGTTCAAGGCAGGGACCCGTCTACAAAAATTATTTTGTGGATGGCCTGGCGCAGCAGGTGAGCCCACACACACACTGCGGGAGCAGCACGCACACAACCCCATGAGAGTGAATCACCCAAAAGACCACCACCAGTTCGCAGAAGGGCCATTCCCACCTGGTGCGGGAGAACAACAATGGGTGTAGCCGGAGTGTAGCGGGATCCTATGAGCGCGGCGTCACTGAGGATGCCCGGGACGGCGTCGCGTCTACTCAGGCCATGCTGAGGAAGTCGCCTTGGACGGATGGGACTCGAGAGGTAAGTTCCCTGCTCACCGGTAGCCGGCCCCCTGTTTTGTGTGTTGCAGGCAGGGATTGCCCGGATCCTCATCGGTGGCAGTCTTTAATTTTATTGCTTGTTAATCTGCAATGTTAGGATATAATATCATAGATTTTCTCCTTTTCAAGGAATCCATACAAATGATTTGAAGTCTAAAACGGATCATTTCCAGTCAGTCGCTGAATAAAGTGTTTTATTACAACAAATAGTGCAGGATAAATCCGCAGCGGTGTGAATAGAAACACGTTGGATGGAGAACTGCTGGCTCCTTTGTATTTTATTGCTAATAAGGAGCCATGAAGAACAGCGAGTGCAGCTGATTATAAGCCATTAAGGGTGGGGAGCCTGAACAAGCGGGACCACTAAAACGAAGCCAAAAAATGTCACTTGAGCAAGAAGTGCTTCATCAGCAATAAGTGACTTCTCAATAAGAAACAGCAACCTGTAGCCATTGCAGCCCCCCTTTCTGGACCCCCCTGGCTTAATCACATGTACCCTCATGGGTCTTAAATGAACCCTGTGCCCTTTTCCAGCCTCGCGCTCACTGCTGCTGCCAGAATTGGCTCCACAACTCTGAACTGGATGAAGTAGGAAGGAGTGAATTGGAGTAAATTAGAAAGCGCCATACGCAGAAGTCGATTATTTTCCCCATAATTAATGAGGCTGAAGCTCCAGAGCTGCTGTTGATTAAAATTAATCTTTGCTGCCTTTTTTTTTGTTTTGTTTTTTTTTTTGTATTTCATTTTTTTTTCAGATTCATTTTCTTTGTGTCACCGCTGCTGCTGATATGATTGCCGTCATCTCAGGTTGCATTTCATTATGGCGAATTTTACATTAAAAACTGCCAGATTATTACTCTCATATGAATGCGGCTAGGAAAATGTAATTTAGAGCAACATAAAGGATGCGTCTCCTTCTTTGAATTGAGCAGAAAGCAGTCAGATGAATCCATCCGCCCTCGGCTTACGCATATTTACAGTGTCTTAGCGAATGTTTCATTAACGGGAGTCCGTCAGTCTTCTTCTTCTTCTTCATCTGCCAACAGCCTCAGCCATTCAAAATGCAACCGAGACAGGAATCTCAAATGGGTAAAAAAAATCACAATTACAATCGACACTCCAAACGTTTCGAACGTCTATCTTGGTTATGCCGGTTAGAAAAATAATAATAAAGGCTTGGCTTCATATGCAAATGATTAATGAGACCACCCAGGGTCGATCTGCTGTCTCAGCTCTAAGGGAGTGAAGTGACAGAGTAAATAGCCATTGACTGGTGGGCATCTTCATATGTGTAATACAAATAATGTTAGGACCACCAGATTGGAAAGGTAAACATTTCTTACACAAATAATCCCCTGGCGCACTGCACACCCTGACCAAGGTGGCAAAGTTTTAAGAGATGAAACCCTTAACACGCTCATAGCAAACCGTCGTCCATTTTGATTTCCTTCCTTCCAAATCAGAATTGCACCAGCATACCAGACTATTTATAAACTCCTTGGTCTGATTTGGAGACCCTTGGTTGGGGGGCTGGAGCCCACCAGCATCATCAAGTAAAAAGCAGGAAGCCACCCTGGATAGACCCAAGTCTGCTCCGGTGCCAGGTTTCCTGTGTGTTCTGCCACCATGGAGCCAGCCACCTCAACGTGCCAACTGGCCTACCACTATGTGCAGGGGTCCTCGAGGATCCATCAACCTCTGCAGCCGTCTGCTCTCATCTTCAGTACCTGCTTCTGGCTGTTTAGTTGAACCTCCCGTTCCTATTTTAGCTTCCATATTTTTTGATCTACCAACCCACTACTCTCTTTGTTGTTTCTTTGGACTTCAATGGTTTATTCTTCTGTTTTGATTGAACCTGATCTTGTCATCTTGCCTGAGTCTCCTGCATTTAGGACACCTGTGGAAGCCAGGAAGCACTTCTTCATGCAAAGAGATGAGGGAATCTAGACCAAACTTGCCAATACATGGAGTTGAAGGAGACACTTTGACACCATTTAAGAAAGCTCTGGATGAGATCTGGGGATTGCTTACTTACTTAGACTAAAATCCACCAATCCTAAGTAACTTATTGTGTATAAGGGTTTCTCCATTATTTCCGGCTGGTCACAGCATCCTTGGTTTCATCCCATGTGACGTTCATGATCTTCAGGTCTTTGGCTAGTGTGCTACGTGGGTACCCTTGGTGGTGTTTCACTCCTGACAGTGTCCATCTCAGGGCTACATTGGTGATTTGGTGGTCTAGCCAAGCATATTCTTCTTTATGTGACAGTGATGTGAAGGCTTATCCAGAGTACTTCTTGGTTGGAGATGTGGTGTAAACATTTGATCTTCAGTATCCATCAGAGGTAACATGGCTGGAACACATTGATCTTCCTGGTGATGGCAGCTGTCATGTTTTTGGTTTCGCTTGCATAGATGGCCATAGGGATCATGATTGAGGTGAAGAGGTGCAGCCCGATCCTATGGGAGATTGTCAATGAAGACCAGATGTTCAGCATTTTCTGGAAAACAGCTGAGACCTTTCCTGTCTGTCACTTCGCATCACTATCCATTTCGGGAAATGATGCGGCCCAGAAATGTAAACTTCTCCACCTCCTCCAGCCTTTGTGTTTCAACTGGAACGATGTGTGCTCTTTGACTACTCCACACTTATGCTAAGACCAGTTTTGCTCTTTTCAAATTTTGCACCTCTCCGTCAGCGTCTTTTGTTGTTTAAATGTGTCGATCAGCACAAGCAGCCTGCTTTTCCATCACCCAAACGACGCAGCTGAAGTTCTCCCAAATCAAGTGTGTTTACCTGGATGTGAGGTGCCTGGAGTTGTAGAGGGTAAATAATATCTTGTTATTTGGAAAACAAACATTTGTGCTCCATGTCTACAACAATCTTTGTAAATGTAGGGAATGTGAGGCAAGAAATGCTGAACACATAATTTAAACAGAAACTTTTTTCATGTTTTAGTAGTAATGGCAAAATGCTGACATGAAGTGTATAATGTCCAAATATCAAATAAACACTTTCACAAAAGGTACACGTAAAACAAAACAAGTGCGCTTTTATTCAAGAATATAACCGAAGAAAAAGAAATCGGGTTAGGAGACGACACTGACACAACAGCCTTTGTGGTTCAGCAGTAAGAACTGCTGACTTATAATCAAGAGGTTGCGGGTTCGATCCTGGCCACTTCATTAAAATAAACATTTTGAGTAGTGAGCTGTTCTTATTGTTACTATTATACAATAAAAAACATACATGTGATTTGAATCTGTAACAACCGGTGTAAATTTGTGGTACTTGTAAAGGTTAGCGTTTTGTTTCATTATTCAGTTTTATTCTCTCAGTCATGTTCACGCGCCCCGCAATGTGACACTGCTGTTTTCAAATAAAGACGTCCTATAGCAAAGGTGAGGATGAGGGTTCAACATCAAGTCACCACATGCCAAAATGACCAAGGGGGACACTGCTTGAGCAAACAATCGAGTTTCCTTGGGACGAAATGGCAAAGGACCCAAGATTGGTGAAACAATTGAGTCCCCATGTGCCGAAATGACCAACCTGGACCCCGCTTGATGAAAAGATTGAGTCACCACATACCAAAATGACCAAGGGGGAAGCTGGGTGAAACAGTCGAGTCTCCACGGGCTGAAGTGACCAAGGGGAACCCCTCTTTGTGTTCCAGCGGGAATGATGCGTGCACTTTGACCTCGCTGCACTTATGCTGAGACCAGTTTTTTGAGATCAGTTGTTGAGATTCTGAGGAGAACGTAGCTCAATGGACTGAATGTTCTCCTCTCATTAGTCAAAGTTTTTATGTTCTTCACGTTCTTCAGGGGTTCTGCAAACTGCTGGCTGCCTCATCATTGGAGTATTTTAATAATAATAATAGTAATTCTTTACATTTGTATACAGTCATATGAAAAAGTTTGGGAACCCCTCTTAATTCACCAGGAAGTGCTGGCAGAAGGTATTCCAGGTTCACCCGGAGTGCTTCTGGTTGCTCAGCTGGCACTTCCACCGCACCAGAAAGTGCCTGCGGAAGCTCATCAAGGGGCACCTGGAGCATATCCGGGGCAGCTTAAAAGGGCCGCCTTCCAAAAGTCGAGGAGCTTGTGTCGGGCGGAATGAGACAAGGCTTCGGAGGGTGGAGAGAAGGTGGCCAGAAGAGGACCAGGGAAAGGTGGAGTTAGAGGTGTTTGGTGCTGTGCGGGACTACGGACATTGTATATGCTGTAAATAAATCATGTGTGGTGGACTTAAAACGGTGTCTGTCTGCCTGTGGTCGGGCTGGCTTTCACACTTTAAATTCCAATTTGAATATCCAGTTCAGGCCCCGCGTGTATCCTGACAGCGTCTCACTTTCTGGTCCATCTCTGTCTCCACGTGTGATTCAGTGTGACGGCTAAGTGTGTCGATTTGGTTTCAGATCGTCTCCCTGGATGATCCTGTGTGTAAAGTCCCAGAAGTCGCGCGTGATGACATCATTAGCGGCGCCGCTTATTCGTCTCCATCCGAGTTTTAAATCAGACCTGATCTCTCTGACTCAGTGGGCTTCTCCAGTTAAAGGTCTTTGCTACGTTTTTTACGGCTTTGATGTTTAGTTTCTCTTTCTTTGGTTTAGACGAATGGATTCTCTAATTTATGAAATTTCCATTGGCCCTGACTTACATTTCCATCTCATGATTGCTGTGATATCGTTACTCTGTCAGTTATGGGAACACTCCACCCAAAACTGAGTTATGTTTTAATGAGTCTTTATTGACGGATAAGAAGAAATTTTAATCTCATGTTTTCAGGCAGGACAAAGGAACGAAAAAAAAAAATGATAATACCAACCAATGGGGAGCAGTGCTGTACAAACGTCCATGGAAAAAAGAAAAAAGAAATCTCACAACACTCATATTGCATAATGAAATAAGTCAGTTAATCAATTGTAGGCTCAGAATATGCAAAATACAGGCATTTTGTGTTAAAACGTTGTTAAACTAGCTGTGCTACCCAACTAAGACAGGCTGAAATCGAAATAATCAACGTACGCCTCAGCGTTAATATTTGCATTCACCGTCTATTGGAATGCATGAAGTAATAAAACACATTGCATTTGTCTTTCCAACAGATGGTGCATTACAAATATTTGTTGTAATGAACTGCATTAACTACAAGTGCTTGAGATGCACCACCGTCTGTTGGAATGACAGGGAAATAGTAACTGGATGGACCTGCAGATACACAGACACACAGACACTTCTCCTTCTGCTAAGCTGGACTAGCTGTGTACCCATTTAAGATGAGTGAAAATCGAAATAATCAACGTAGGCCTCACCGTTAACATTTGCAGTGCACCATCTACTGGAATGTATTTTGTAATGGATGAAGTAATAAAACACTTTGCATTTGTAATTCCAACAGATGGTGCATCACATACATTTATAGTAGTAAAATGCATTAGCTACAAGAGCTTCTGATATGCGATTTGAAGGAATGACAGAGACATAGTGAACAGATGGACACACAGACACTTCTTTTATTATGGTGGACTGGCTGTGTCATCTGTCTAAGACAAAGTGTCAAACCTAAATAATCAACATAGACCTCAGCGTTAATATTTGCATTCACCGTCTACTGGAATGTATTTTGTAATGCATTAAGTAATAAAATGTATTGCATTTGTCTTTCCAACAGATGGTGCACCACAACTATTTGAAGTAATCCATCCATCATCCAACCCGCTATATCCTAACTACAAGATCATGGGCCAATCCCAGCCAACACAGGGTGCAAGGCAGGAAACAAACCCCGGGCAGGGGTTGTATATAACGCCAATCCAACTATATTTATAGCTCCGCCTTGGCACATCACAGTTGAGTCTTGTTGCTTTGGTCTTTTGTACTGGCAGCTTAGGTGGCTCTCAGATGGTCACACGGGGTTTCAATGAGCAGGTCACAGATAAACACTTGTTAGTTCCTCTCTGTCCTCAATTGATGAGGACGTTTCTTCTGGCATTTGTTCTTGTATTATGGCACCCCTTGGCAATGCACACACGGCGTAGCTCTAATTACACAAATTGTTCCAAACACGGCCATCTGCTTTCTTCTGAGCTGTACCTATGCTGTGCCCTGTCATTTTTTCCCTCTTAAACTACCCCATCACTCGGACCAGTTATTGACTAAACAAATGCAGCTCATCAGGGGCTGTTTTTTTTATCTACGAGGCTATTGTCATTGGCATTATTGCCAAGTCTCGTTTGTCTGGCAGTCAGAGCATCCAGGCTGGGCGCATGCCAACCACATTTGGTTTCCTGTAAACGGACATCATTCTCTGTCACCCTTTTTGCTCACTCCTTCCATGACAGCCACGCTTTGCACATCCATATTCATGGAGTCGTTCAAGAGGAAAAAAAAAAAAAGAAGTAAAAGAGAAGCCACCTGTCCCCTCGGTGGGCACAGCTCAGGGAATGCAGATTGTCACGTCACATGGAAACTGCTAAGAATAAGACCACCACGGTGCATTTTCTTCCCAGACCCAAAGGGCAGAAGTCGTTACATTTCTTCAAGTCTTCTTTCCTCTACTAAGCTCTTTATATTCTCTCAAAAATGAGCTGTGAAAAAGTATTTGCCCCCCATTTGAAGTTCAAGCTTATTGTCATGTGCATTGAAATTATGACTTGAGTGTCTCTTCAGAGTAGTGAGAGTAATACAATACCAAATACTATATGTATGCACTTTTTAACGAGAGTAGAGCATCAAGTCAATGACACTTGTGGGATGTTGATCTGCTCAGTGAAGTAGCAGAGGGGCTTGTTCAGCTGCTTTGGTGCACTAGAGGGACAACACTGAGACGACCCCCAGAACAGGAATGAATGGTTAAACAGCTGGAAGGAAGCCACTGACATCTTTCCCTTTCCATTTTGTAACTCATTTTGCATTTGGGTATGGTCAGTGTCACTACTGGTAGCATGAGGCCATACCTGGACCCTACAGAGCTGGCACAGGTAGTCCAACTTCTCCAGGATGGCAGACACATCAATATGTGTCATTGCCAGAAGGTTTGCTGTGTCTCCCAGCACCGGGCATGGAGGAGATTTCAGGAGACAGACAGGCAGTTCCTCTAGGAGAGTTAGACAGGGCACCTCGTAGAAGGTCCTTAACCCATCAGCAGGACCCACCAGTATCTGCTCCTTTGGGCAAGGAGGAACAGGATGAGCACTTCCAGAGCCTACAAAATGACCTCCAGCAGGCCGGCCACTGGTATGAATGTCTCTGACCAAACAATCAGAAACTGACTTCATGAGGGGGGCCTGAGGATCCGATATCCTCTAGTGGGCACCGTGGAGCTCGATTGCCATTTGCTATAGAATACCAGAATTGGCAGGTCCATCACTGGCAGGCGCCCTGTGCTTTTCACAGATGAGAGACAGAGGTGAAAGGGTCTGGAGAAGCTTTGGAGAACGTTATGCTGCCTGTAACATCGTTCAGCCTGATAGGTTTGGTGGTGGGTCAGTGATGGTATATCTGGGGAGGCATATCCATGGAGGGACCTCTACAGGCTAGAGAACAGCACCTTGACTGCCATTAGGTATCAGGATGAAATCCTTGGAGCCTTCGTCAGATCCATGCTGGTTCCTCCTGGTGCACAACAATACCCGGCCTCATGTGGCGAGAGGATGAACAAGTTGATACCATTGACTGAACACACGCTCACTCTCCTGACCTCAATCCAATTGAACACCTCTACGTTTCAGTCCATCCAACTCCTCAGACTGTCCAGGAGCTCAGTGATGCCCTGGTCCAGATCTGGGAGGAGATCCCCCAGGACACCATCTGTCATCTCATTAGGACGTTGTCAGGCTTTGATATACAAACTACTGAGTACGATTTGGAGTTGCTGCAATGACATTTCGGCCAAATGGACTCGCCTGCCTGCCACCTCATTGTTTCCCTGTGATTTTCGGGGTGTCTTTGAATTCAGCCCCCTGTCGGTTGTCATTTTCATTTCCATCCTTTCGTTCCTAACACATCATCATATCAGTCCATAGCAGTAGTGAGAGCCAGCAGGATTTTTATTTCCTATTGAGATCTGATGTGTTCTCAAAGTGTTCCTTTCATTTTTAGAGCAGTTTATATACAAATATGTCTTAATTAAAGGACAGGAGTCTGTCTGGTTGCTGTGTGTCTGTTATTTGCCATTTGCTATGGGAAGAGTAAAAGCAGTGCTTAATGTTTGTGACGCACCATCTGTTGAAATTAAATATACAATGTACTTTATTACAACACGCATTACAAAATACATTCCAATAGATGGTACACTTTAAACATTAATCCTGGAAGCGCAGAGGTCTATGCATACCTTTTCTTTTTTTCCAAATGTCCCAAACAATCGGAAAGGGAATTCATCCGAGACAATGACTTGACCCCAGCAGTCCAATCCCAGCATATCAGTCTGTCCCTGATGGCTTCTTTCCTGCCTTTCTTGACACCCACCAGGCCGTCCTCCAAAAGTCTTCGCCTCACTCCCACCTGCCCGCTGCCATTCCTGAGCAAGCTCTGCCCTGGTGGTGCCCACTTTAGGAGAGGCTCCTGGCGCTTGCTGGACTCTCTTGGGCGCCCTGAAGCCTTCTTCACCTCTCTATTGTAACTCAATCAGTGTGACAGAGTGACCTCCAGCCTTGTCCTCGTCGATACTCACACCCGTGTGAACGAGACGATTAGTGAAGTGACGTCAGCTGGTCCTTTCGTGGCAGGGATGACACCCAGTGGTGTTTTGGGATGAAGTTCATTTTCATGCCAATTAAGGTCTTTGCATTTCATCGTAATTCATCTGATCATTCGTCAGAACATTCTGGAGTCGATGCAAATTGGCATCATAAAAACTGAGGCAGCAAACTTTGTGAAAATGTAATATTTGTATCATTCTCAAAGCTTTTGGCCACAACTGTAGATGTCCTGTTGTAGACGACGCGTAGATGTCCTGTTGCTTTCAGGGGGCTGCGAACTCCACCACGTTATCGGGACGGTTTGCTACCGAGTGTGAAGCGGCAGAGATGAGGATCAGCACCTCCAAATGTGAGGCCATGGTGCTCAGTTGGTAAAAGGTGGACAGTCCTCTACGAGTGTGAGGTGACTTACTGCCTCAAGCAGAGGGGTCTTCTCCACGACTGAGGGGATGGTGAGATGGACTGGGGAGGTGAGAGTAGTTATGTGGTCACTGTACTGATCTGTGGCGGTGAAGAAGGAGCTGAGCCAGAAGACGTAGCTCTCGATTTACCAGTCAATCTGCTGTACGTCTCCGCCTTAATCTATGGTCAGGAGTGTTGGGTAATGGCCAAAAGAATGAGGTCAGAGGTACAAGGGGCTCAAAAAAAAAAACTTAAACTTAAAATAAACTTAATTAATAAAGATTTAAAAAAGGAAAAAAATGCTTTATAAGGCGTATAAGACTAATGACTGCAAATTCAGAGCGTATGAGAACACGAGGGTAACCATTAAGAAGGATATCAGGGAGGCTGAAAGACAGTTGGAGAAGAATAACAGATAAGGCGAAAGAAGACCAAGAGATTCTCTCAGTATTTTAGTATTAAAGAACAGTCGAGGAGGAGGTCAAGTGCATCAGGAATAGTAAAGAGGAATTAAAAGATACAGAAAATGAAATAGCGGACGCCCTAAACTTACATTTTTCTGAGGTGTTCACAAGTGAGCAAGTGGATAACCTCAGAGCAGTAACAGGGACTACTAAGGAGGTACTGAGGGATTTAGAAATTGTGGAGGGAGAAGTGCTGCTCAGATTAAATAAGAGGAAATCAAACAAATCACCAGGAACAGATAATATTTATCCTCGTGTACTTAAGGAGGCTAGCGAGTGCAGATATAAACCCTTGACACATATTTTTAGGAAGTCACTGCGCACTGGAGAGATTCTGAAGGACTGGAAAATGTCAAATATCATCCCATTATGTAAAAAGGGTGACAGGGCAGATCAGAGCAACTATAGGCCAGTAAGCTTAACATGAAACATCTCAGGAAAATTAATGGAAGGAATTATTAAGCATAAGATTGAGCAACACATGGCAAGGACAGGAGTTATTAGGAAGCATGGGGTCGTGTTTTACTAACATGTTGGAATTCTATGAGGAGGTAACAAAAGGATATGATCAGAGTGGAGCAAATGATATTATTTATCTGGACTTTCAGAAAGCATTTGATGAGGTGCCACATGAGAGGGTGGGCATCAAATTAAAAGAAGTGGGAGTTCAGGGTGATGTTTTTAGATGGGTGCAGAATTGGCTCAGACACAGGAAGCAGAGGGTGATGGTGTGAGGAGCCTCATCAGAACTGGCCGATGTTAAGAGTGGTGACCAGCAGGGGGCAGTGCTGGGGCCGCTGCTATTTTAATATAAATAAATGATTTAGATAGGAATATAAGTAACAAGCTGGTTAAGTTTGCAGATGATACCAAGATAGGTGGACTAGCAGATAATTTGGAGTCCGTTATATCATCACAGAAGGACTTGGATAGCAGACAGGCTTGAGGTGATTTGTGGAAGATGAAATTTAATGTCAGTAAATGTAAAGAATTACACATAGGAAGTAAAAATATTAGGTTAATACACAATGGGTGGTCGGAAAATCAAAAGTACACCTTATGAGAAGGATTTAGGAGTCATAGTGGACTCTAAGCTATCGACTTCCAGACTGTGTTCAGAAGCCATTAAGAAGGCTAACAGATTGTCAGGTTATATAGCGCCTTGACGTGAGGAGTACAAGTCACAGGAGGTTCTGCTCACCTTTATAACACACTGGTGAGGCCTCATCTGGAGTCCTGGGTGCAGTTTTGGTCTCCAGGCTACAAAAGGACATAGCAGCACTAGAGAAGATCCAGAGAAGAGCAATTAGGCTGATTAAAGGACTACAGGGGATGAGTTATGAGGAAAGATTAAAAGAGCTGAGCATTTAGAGTTTAAGGAAAAGAAGATTAAGAGGTGACGTGATTGAAGTGTTTAAAATAAGTGAATTAGTCCAGTGGATCGAGATGGTGACTTTAAAATGAGTTCATCAAGAACATGGGGACACAGTTGGAAATTGTTAAAGGTAAATTTCGCACCAACATTAAGAAGTTTTTCTTTACACAAAGAATGATAGACACTTGGAATAAGTGACCAAGTAGTGTGGTGGACAGTAAGACGTTAGGGACTTTCAAAACTCAACTTGATGTTTTCTTGGAAGAAATAAGTGGAGAGGACTGGCGAGCTTTGTTGGGCTGAATGGCCTGTTCTCGTCCAGAGTGTTCTAATGTTCTAATGTTCTAAATGGGCTTTCTCTGCAGGATGGCTGGGTCCTCCCTTGGAGATCAGGTGAGAAGCACAGACATCCTGAGTAGAGCCACTGACTGTCCGCATCGAGAGGAGCCAACTGAGGATGGTTTGGTCAGCTGATATGAATGCCGCCAATGGAGCTTCTATGGGCACAACCATACCAGCAGGAAGGAAACCCCGGGAAAGACCCAGGGTTTGCTAAAAGGATTACATCTCCCAAAATGGTCTGGGGACACCTTGATTTCCCACAATATGAGCTGGCAAGTGTGGCCGGGGAAAAGGGATGAATGGGGCTCACTGCTAAGACTGTTGCCCCCGTGACCCAACCCGGTCTGAATGACACATAGGGCACGCATATGTGTTAGCACTCTGTGGTGGTCCCGGTCCACACTAGTATATGGAGGTGTGTTGCGGTTGCCAGTATGGTACCCACCCTCTCTGGCACCATGTCGTTTGAGGGACTTGCCCCCTTTTTTATACTTAACACTCATATTCCCATTCACCGTGTCCTTATATTTTATAAGATACCTCATCAGTTTCATCAATCAATCAATCAATCAACATTTATTTATATAGCACATATTCCTACAAAAAATGTAGCTCAAAGTGCTTTACAAAATGAATAGAGAAATAGAAGACACAATAAAAGATAAACATAAGTCAACATTAATTAACATAGAATAAGAGTAAGGTCCGATGGCCAGGGTGGACAGAAAAACAAAAAACTCCAAAGGCTGGAGAAAAAATAAAATCTGTAGGGGTTCCAGACCAAGAGACCGCCCAGTCCCTCTGGGCAATCTACCTAACATAAGTCAAACAGTCCTCTTTGTATTTAGGGTTTTCATGGAAGGACCTGATGATGATGGTCACGTAGACTTTTCATAAAGTTGGATGGCATCCACTTTAACTTACTTGTGACATTTCTTTCTCCATTTTTTATGAGGTTTAAACATACTGTCACTTCAAACACAAATCTGTGGGAAATTACATTTTAAAATACCACCCATTTATTACAGTTCACTCCAGCAGCTTTCACACACACACGCCACCCGGCCACCCACACGCCCCTCTGCTTCTCACATGTGACAAATCAGCGGAGTCGGCCTTGCTGCCTCGCCTCTGATTGGTTGTTTGATGATTGAAGCAAAGGACCAAAAGTCTGCTGCGCTGCGTTGCGCTGCCGGCTGAGCTTCACGCATCAAGTGCGGTCTACCTTGAAGTGAATGGCATTGCTGCCCTCTACTGGTCAAATATAAGAAATACAGAACAATTCCTGTCCACAAATAATCCAAGCATTTATGATGCGCTATATTTTCGAATAAGAAACACGCAGGAGATTCAGAACATTTTCAGACTCCTTCACTACGGTGGCCCTGAAGTGCAATGGGCAAAAACAAATCAGAAAACACGAATTGTATTTAAAACAGATACATTTTCTATTGTTGCCCATCAATTTATACTCTCATAGTCTATCCATCCCCCGCTATGTCCCAACCACTGGGTCACGGGGGTCTGCTGGAGCCAATCCCAGCCAAGGCACCAGTCCACACACACAATGTACAACTGCCAATCCACCTAACCAGCATGTCTTTGGACGGTGGGAGGAAACCCACGCAGACACGGGGAGAACATGCAAACTCCACGCAGGGAGGACCCGGGAAGCGAACCCGGGTCTCCTATCTGCGAGGCAGCAGCGCTACCCACTGCGCCACCCTACTCTCATAGTGACAAAGTGAAAACGCATTTTTGGAAAGCTTTAAATATTTGTTAAAATTTAAAAACTGGAATCTCTTACTCCTAGAAGTATTACTTGTGTTCTTGCCCATCCCATTTGCTTTAATGTGTTGAGCACTTGACTGGGGTCCACCTGTGGCTAAATGAATGGAGTGGACGTCATTTAGAACAGGCATGTCAAACTCACTACCATTGCCATACGTGTGTCAGCGGGCAGCACTGTAGCAAATACTATTATACAAAGTTACTGTAGCTTTCTTTCCATTACTGAAAACTTTAAAAAATGTAACACTTAAAGTTTAAAGAAAAGCAATTTATTTCCATACAATCTCCGTACAACAGCGTACAATTTGAGTCTTAGCCTCTTAACTAGGTCCTTATATTATATTCATTGCTTATATAGGAGTCTTACAGTCTGAGATCGATTTCTTTTGTCCCGACACTTGGCATCTCTTGTTAGTTACCAGTTCGTCAACATCAGGCTTGAAATCTTGTGCAGCTACAACTTTTATGAGGGATGAAAGGTGCTCGACAGTAAGTCTTGAGCGATGTGGGGTTTTGGTAGCTTTCATTAACGAGAACAATTGCTCACAAAGGTAAGCGCTCCTGAACATAGACAGTAATCTCGATGCTAACTTACGCATCTGCACAAATGAGGGTGGCAGGTAAGCATACAAGCCTGGCACACCAACTTCAGAATAGAATCTGACTGCAGTTCAATCAACTCCATTTGGATCTTCTCAGGCGCATTCCCAACGTTGTAAGAGAGCAGCGCCAAGTCCTGTTCGTGTGGACTGAAATCACGAAAACGCTCACTGAATTCATTGCTCAGTAATTCAAGTTGGGAAACAAATCCTCCAAAAATCTAATTTTCCTTTACTAAGATTACTTCAAAGTTTCTATTGTAAAATAAGCCGATATGCAGAAAGCCCCCTGACCTGCACTAATCTTACAAATTCAAAATCACAAAAATCTGTTAATAAACAACTCACCAGCTTCTCGCGTCCACTTCAGATCTTCAGCTGTAGTCCGCACTAACTGTTCGTTACAATACTAGCACAAAATTACATAAAACTAGAGCATAAAAACGTGAAAATATGCGAGCTGTTAACTTCTCGTGATGGTCGGTTCTGCCCAGTGGCCAGTCTCAGCAGCCCAGCCAGTAGTGTAGCCTAGCAGGGGTGGCTCTAGGCTCCTGGCGTCCCTGGGCAGAGAAAGAATCGCCCGCTAATGTCAATATGGTATCTTATGCACATCCGTTGTGGACACTGCATAGCCGCCTCGTGCTCATCATACGCTTCTATATGCCAAGCCAAGTGGCGGCCCATGATATTCTCATTACGGCAGAACGTTATAATACAACATATAGCTTACTGCTCCGACTCTAGCGACATTAGTAAATACAGCGTACTGATTAACAAGAAACACAATGTTTTCGCCACATTGCCGTCAGCTGTGTCGGTATTTTCTCTTTCTGTTTTATATTCAATATATATTGGCGTGGCGGCGCTGTGCTGGTGCACAGTTTGCACATGCCTAAGGCTGTCCCTGCTGCCCGCTGTTGCAGCCTAGCACTTCAGTTGTGACATTACGGCTCAGTAACTTTGGTCAAGGCTCGAGGCTATTCTAACAGATGACGTTTCCGGTACCGTAATGCCATGGGAAAACGCGCTTTTGTCAGAAGTAAGTCAATACGTAACGCGGAAGATGCGGAATGATTCAATCACAAACGACAGTAATCATTTTGTACAAGTTTAGTGCCAACTAGGATCTGTCATGCGGGCCGCACAGATTTCTGTTGTGGGCCGGGGGCCACGTGTTTGACATGCTTGATTTAGGAAAGCTTCACGTCTCCATGTGTATAGAAGGCCCATAAATGGCACTACATGTCAGTACAAAAACCAAGCCAAGAACTTCAAGGAACCCTTCTGGTGACCTCCACGGTGAGGCAGAGATCAGGACAAGGGGACCAAACCGTTTCTGAAGCTCTGAGTGTTCCCAGCAGCACAGTGGCCTCAAAAATTGTGAAATGAAACAAGTTTGGAGTCATCAGGAGTTCATGTCACATCAGACTGGAATGACAGCTCGATGACCTGAAGCATTCAGCCAAGACAATGCTGGGGTGGCTTTGAGACAAGTCTCTGAGTGTCTCTCAGTGGTCCAGACTTACACCTCATAGAATGTGTGTGGAGAGACCTGAAGATGGCACATCCAACCTAATGGAGCTGGAGAGTATCTGCCAGGAGGAAAGGGGCAAACGGCTCCAATCCAGGTGTGCAAAGCTTGTAAAGATTTACCCCAAGAAGACCTGAAGCTAAAATTGCTGCCAAAGGGGGCTTCAACATATTACTGAAGGAAGGGTCTGAAAGCTTTCATGAAGGAAAGAGTTCAGGTTTGGATTTTGAAATAACTTGAGGATCTTTCTGAAAACGGGCGGCATGGTGGCGCAGTGGTAGCACTGCTGCCTCTCAGTAAGGAGATCCGTCTGAGTTCGCTTCCCAGGTCCTCCATGTGTGGAGTTTGCATGTTCTCCCCATGTCTGTGTGGGTTTTCTCCCACAGTCCAAAGACTTGCAGGTTAGGTGGACTGGCGATTCTAAATTGGCCCTAGTGTGTGCTTGGGGTGTGTGTGTGTTTGTCCTGTGTTGGGCTGGCACCCTGCCCGGGGGTTTGTTCCTGCCTTGCACCCTGTGTTGGTTGGGATTGGCTCCAGCAGACCCC
This sequence comes from Polypterus senegalus, assembly GCF_016835505.1. NCBI lineage: Eukaryota > Metazoa > Chordata > Cladistia > Polypteriformes > Polypteridae > Polypterus > Polypterus senegalus. The sequence goes on along the minus strand of NC_053158.1, from coordinate 3,510,273 downwards.
TGTGACCCTTTGTTCGGATTCATCGGGTTGGAAAATGGATGGCTCTTTCTGAAAACATCTTGTCACTTTGTCATCATGGGTCATGGAGTGTAGATTGATAGACCATAATGGCAAATTTATCAAATTAAACCTACCACACACAGGGAACTGAAGACTTGATGGATCTGCATGGCGCCAACAGATAATGCCAGTCACATCTTATCTTACAGACATACACACCTGCATGAAATGGAGAACTTGACTGGAGTCCAGTTCTCCAGGTCTCACACTTCATACTACATGTCAGGAACTCTCTGAAGACCTCCATGGTGAGGCAGTGATCAGGACAAGTGGACCAAATCATTTCTGAAGCTCTGAGCATTCCAGGCAGCACAGTGGCCTCAAAAATTGTAAAGAAATAAAAAGTTTGGAGCCACCAAGACATCATGTCACATCAGACTGGAGTGACAGCTTGATGACATGAGGCATGCAGCCAAGACAATGCTGGGGTGGCTTTGAGATAAATCTCTGAGTGTCCCACAGGGGTCCAGACTTAAACCTCATAGAATGTGTGTGGAGAGACCTGAAGATGGCAGATGCTTCACATCTAACCTAAAGGAGCTGGAGAGGATCTGCCAGGAGGAAAGGGGCAAATGGCTCCACTCCAGGAGTGCAAAGCTTGTAGAGACTTACCATAGTAAGACTTGAAGAGTTTATGGATTTGATTTTCAATAAACTTGTAGATCTTTCTGAAAACATGTTGTCACTTTGTCATCATGGGTTACGAAGTGTAGATTGATGGTCAAAAATGGCAAATTTGTCATTTTAACTATAAATAACCACACAATAAATTGTGCCAAAAGTGAAGGTCCGTGAAGACTTGATGGATCCGTATGGTGCCAGCAGGCAGCGCCAGTCACGTCTTATCTTCACCGACATACACACCTGCATGAAATAGAGATGTGTTGAGAACAGGACTGGAGTCCACTTGCAGCCACTTCAGTTTAAAAGAAACTCAGATTAAGAGGTGACCTGAGTGAAGTGTTTAAAATTATGAAGGGAATTAATCCAGTCGGTCAAAATGGTGACTTAAAATGAGTTCATCGAGAACACAGGGACACCGTTGGAAACTTGTTAAGGGCAAATTTCACACAAACATCAGGAAGTTTGTCTTTGCACAGAAAGACATTGGCACAATGAAGAAGTGTGTGGTGGACAGTAGGACATTAGGGGCCTTCCAAACTAAATTTGATGTTACTTTAGAAGAATTAAATGGATAGGCCTGGTGAGCTTTGTTGGGCTGAATGGCCTGTTCTCGTCTAAATTGTTCTAATGTTCAAACAGCGTGTTTGGTTATATACCGCCAAGTCAAATGGGGTCATTTAACACACTAGTTAGGCCTCACCTGGAGTAGCGTGGTCCTTTTTGGTCCTTATTTTACAAAAAAAGACATAGCAGTACAGGAGAAAGTCCAGAGAAGAGCAACCAGGATGATCTGAGGAGGAACCAAAGGAGATGAACCTTCTCAGGTTAAGGAAATGAAGACGTGAGGAAATGACATAGGTGAAGTGTTTCAAGTTATTAAGGGAATTAGTCCAGTGGATGTAGACAGTGACTTTAAAACGAGTTCACCAAGAACACAAGGACACAGTCGGAGACTTGTTAAGTATAAATTTCACACAAACATTAAGAAATTTTTCTTCACATGGAGAACCACAGACACATGGAATAAGTACTGTGATGGACAGGAGAACTTTCAGGAACCTCCAAACTCAATTTGATGTTACTTTGGAAAAATTAAATGGATAGGCCTGGCGAGCTGTGTTGGGCTGAATGGCCTGTTCTAATATAAATTGTTCTAATGTTCAAACAGTGTGTTTGGTTATATAGCGTCAAGTCAAGTGGGGTCATTTAACACGCTAGTGAGGCCTCACCTGGAGTGGTCTCCATTTTACAAAAAATAACATAGCAGCACAAGAGAAAGTCCAGAGAAGAGCAACCAGGATGATCTGAGGAGGAACCAAAGGAGATGAACCTTCTCAGTTTAAGGAAATGAAGATTAAGAGGTGACATGAGTGAAGTGTTTCAGATTATGAAGGGAATTAGTACAGCGGACCCCCTCCGTAGCTTTGTTTGATAGGCTGTATGCCACTGTATGTGAGTTTTTCCTTTTTCTTCCACCCAGTATTTAAGGCTGGTACCCCAGTCCCCCTTTTCTGCCTGACCAATTTTCTTTCCCATTTGAACGTGTTCATTTAACACGAGTGCTTTTTTGTTTGTATCAACACAGGAAGAATAAGCAACCATGTAAGAACTGCAAACACATGTGAGGAAACTGAAATACCTGGAGATGTTCTGCTTATGCACGATGACAAAAACTCCTTTAAACTCCATGAAGGCAGACGTCTAATGGTGCCATGAAGAGGCCGAGTCCGGGGAGCCAACGCAGCAGCAGCTCCATCCCGCGCCCATCAGCGGTGACCCCAGCAAATGAAACGTATTTTGACAGTTCTCTTTGACCGCTTGCTGTTTCTTCTGACCTTGTCGGCCTGCTTCAGTATCCACGAGAACATTTGCTAATTAAAGAGAAGCCATAATCTCATTAGGGGAGTGCAAGTCGGGCTGCCAAGTCAGCAATCGTGGCGGTGGCCCTGAAGGAGCTCGATTCTGACAGCTCCATTAGGGCAGGGAGACTTAAAAGCCTCTCAGTTGCTGCCAGCGCACAGCTATTAGTGATTAGTTCAAGTGGACGCCATTTACTGTCCGTCTGTTTTATGCAAATGAGAATGCAAATCAACGCAAAGCACCTCCCACCACCCGGGGTCACTTTGTGTGGTCATCAGTCCACGTTTTACACTCAGGACCATCTAAAGGAAGCAGAAATTCATCAAAGGCAGGAAGATGTTAGGAATTTAGAGTTTGATGAAGGGATAGGCCATGAACTCCTTGGAACTTTTAACTGAAATGAGTTTATTTAACTTAAAAGTCAGTTCAACAAGGAGAAAAATGAATCAATGAATAAAGCTTAAACAAACTTTCCAATAATCACTGTAAAAGAGCGGACAACGATTAAGAGTTGGGCCACCCCATATATAACTGGATGTAGCAAAAAAAAAAACATTCAGTAATTGCAGAGTTATCCCTGCAGTTCAAACAAAACTGTCAAAGATGGCAGAACTCCCAACAGGAAGAGGCGGGTCTAGGTGGGTGGACACCCGGAAGTGACATCAGCGGTGTTCTAGCTGTCAATCATCCTGCATACAGAGGGAGAAAGAGAGAAAGATGCTAAGACACAGCGCCAACCACTGGTGTGCCAGTGGAATTACAGCCGCTAGAGCCCTTCAGATGTCCCCTGTTGCACACGCATGTGACATTACATTTTCTAGAACACATAAGGACAAGGTGTGAAATGCTGGGGGTTACGATTGCATTGTGGTCTGTGCAGTTTGTTTTCAGTCGGTGTTTACGTGTGGTTTACTGTATTATGATTGTGTCGCTGCCAATGTGATTTGTTTGGGAATAACTTTCAAATACTTCTAAGTCTTCACGTCGGGTTATTTCTGAAGCTATAAACAGAAGTTGAGGGGCTTCACTCAAATGAATAGGGGGGTGAAAGTTATTTTGAATACTCATAGCTCATGACTGCTGTAATTTCATGTCTATTTAAGGGCGGCTGATGGGACGGTCCTTACAGGTGACACTGCAGTTGTGACCCCCTGGGCTGTTCAAAGCTGATCCTCCGGTCAGGACATTGGTTTTCTCTGGGTCTGTGGTTCTTGAGGCTGATCCTCCAATTAGCTGTGAACCCCCCCAGTCTCACTGGGATTGTACTGGTGGTGAACCATCAGAGGGTAGGGAAGGCTGTAGGGATTTGTGGTATCCTGGGGTGAACTTCTCCAGGCTGGTGGTAAGGCTGTCCTCCTGGCATTGCAAGCAATCTTTGCTTCGGTTTGGGAGACTGGCACCATCACAACTGACTGGAAAATGGGACTTGTCATACCTGTCTGGAAAGGGAAAGGCGATCGTCTGGATTGGGGGGACTACAGGGGATAACACTACTCTTGGTGCCAGGTAAGGTCCTCGCTAGGGTCGTCCTCAATATGATCCGTGATCACTTGCTCACCTACCAGCGACCGGAACAGTCTGGTTTTACGCCTAAGAAGTCTACCATCAACCTCATCCTGGCACTGAGGGTTCTCATGGAGCACAAACGCAAATATCAGCAGAGTTTCTTTGCAGCCTTTGTCGATTTTCACAAAGCGTTCGACTCAGTTGATCGAGCGACCCTGAGGGACATCCTGAGGGTTTGTGGAATCCCCTCGAGGTTTTTGGATGTCATGGCATGCCTGTACGCTGGTACTGTGAGTGCTGTGCAGAGTGGAAGCAGACCCTCTGTGTTTTTCCCAGTTGATTTTGGGGTCCGTCATGGATGTGTTCTGCTCATACTCTTTTCAATACTTGTATGGACTGGGTGTTGGGCAAAGTCATGGGGTCCAGTGGCAGGGGGGCATCTGTTGGTGAAGAAAGATTCATGGATCCTGACTTTGCTGACGATGCTGTGATCGTTAATGGAGGCTCTGAGTGAGCAGTCTGAGTGTCTGGGTTTGCGATTGTCCTGATAAAAACCAAGAGCCAGGCCTTTAATGACCTCTTGGGCATGGCCATCAGCAGTGCAGAGACCAGTGATCTGTAGACGTGGGTCTTCAGGGGAGGAATACGCTTTCTAAATAAACAGGTTTCTGAGAAATTAATTCCTGCATTTGTTTCTAGTAGGATTGACTACTGCAATGCGGTGTTCACTGGATGTTCAAACTGTTCTTTATACAGCTGACAGTTAATCCAAAATGCTGCTGCAAGAATTATTACAAGAACAAGAAAATATGAACACATAACTCCAGTTCTTAAATCCTTACACTGGCACTCGGTTAAGTTTAGGGCAGATTTCAAAATCCTCCTTTTATCATATAAAGCATTAAATGGCCAAGGTCCGGCTTACTTGTCTGAACTTATCATGACTTACAAACCTGAACGCACATTAAGATCTCAAGATGCCGGTCTGCTTCTGATTCCAAGGATTAATAAAATAACAGTGGAAGGTCGAGCTTTTAGTTACAGGACCCCCCTAAACTGTGGAGTGGTCTGCCTGCTACTATAAGAGATGCCCCTTTGGTCTCAGCTTTCAAATCCTGGCTGAAGACTCACGACTTCAGTTTAGCACACCCTGACTAGAGCTGCCGATTAACTGTGCAGACTGCATCTCTGTTGTCAGTCATTAGCACTAAAACAGAAGTAACATGATAGTTAGAATTTGATACTAACCCTCACCTATTCTTTTTACTTCTCGGTACTCAAATGTGCCACTTGGTGCCCACGGCCCACCTGCCAAGTTGTTTTGCATGCCTAAGGTAAAGTCATCTCTGATGGAGGATCACGGGAATCATGGGAAACAGGGGTGCTTTCATCGGATTAGCGCTATTTCAGCTGTGGAATGGCCAAAATGGGGGAGGCAGCTTGATGGATGAGGTCTCCAGGACTCTAAACAAATCCAAATCATATTATGGGATATCATCTCCTGTTAAATTCTACTCCGTACTTCTAAAATTTTTATTTGTATGCTGTATTGAGGATTTGTTCTGTTCTGTTCTGTGTATTGTATTGTATTGACCCCCCTTTTTCTTTTTGACACCCACTGCACACCCAACCTACCTTTAAAGGGGTCTCTCTTTGAACTGCCTTTCCTGAGGTTTCTTCCATTTTTTTCCCTACAAGGATTTTTTTGGTCTTTTTATTTTTTGTCTTCTCAGAGAGTCAAGGCTGGGGGGCTGTCAAGAGGAAGGGCCTGTTAAAGCCCATTGCGGCACTTGTGTGATTTTGGGCTATACAAAAAAGAAATTGTATTGTATTGTATTGTGTGTTTGATTACGAGGGAAAGTGCGTGTGCGTGTCTACAGAGGGGCAAGGTAGGGGTAGATGTATTTGGGTGTATCTGCAGGGGCAGATGGACTTCATAGCTCTGGGGTAAAAGCTGTCTCTCAGTCTGCTGGTACGTGTTTTTATGTTTCTGTACCGCTTTCCCGAAGGCAGTGGTGGTACAAACAGTCCATTTCCTGGATGGGTGAGATCCGCAGCTATACGTTGGGCCCTCTTCTGCACCCTTCCAGCATATACAGAGTCCAGGTCTAGGAGAGGACTTCCCACGATCCCCTGTGCTGTTCTCACCACCCGTGCCAAGTCCTTCCTGTCCTGTGCTGTGCAGCTGCCGTACCACACTGTCATACTGTGACAAAGAACGCTTTCTATAGCGGATCTGTAGAAGTTTGTGAGTAGCCGAGAGGAAAATCCAGCACATCTCATCTTCCTGAGGAAGAACAGTCTTTGTTGGGCCTTCTTTACCAGGTGAGATGTGTTCAAAGATCAGGTCAGATCCGATGTGACGTGGATACCCAAGAACTTGATATTGTCCACACACATTACAGCCTCCTCACGTATGAATATAGGAGCATGTTCTGTTCTTCTGGACCTCCTATAGTCCACAATGACAACTTTGGTCTTGCTGGTGTTCGAGATGAGGTTGTTGGCTGAGCACCCTATTGCTAGATGTTTTATCACCTCTCTGTAATGAGTCTTATCACTGTCTGATATGAGAACCCACCACGGTCGTATCATCTGAAAACTTCACAACCCTATTTGTGGCATGGATGGCAGAGCAATCGTGTGTAAATAATGTGAAGAGTGCTGGGCTGAGCACACAACCCTCGTACCTGTGTTCAAAACCAGTGTTCAGCACAGCACCGGGCCATAAGGCAAAAGTAACAACTAAGTGTCTTGGGGAACAAAACATCAAGATTTGGGGTCCATGGCCAGGAAACTTCCCATTGAGAACTTATGGTCAATCCTCAAGAGATGGATGGACAACCAAAAGCCCAACAATTTTGACGAAATTCAAGCATTGATTATACAAGAATGGGCAGCTGCCGTCAGTCAGCATTGGCCCCAGACGTTGATTGACAGACAGCATGCCAGGGTGAATTGAAAAAGAAAGAAGGGCCAACGCTGCAAATCTGGACTCTGTGCATAAACTTCATGTCATTGTCAATCAAAGCCTTTGAAACTTCTGAACTGCTTGTCATTCTACTTCAGTACAGTACAGCAGAGAGACATCTGACACAAAGATCTAAAAACACCGAAGCAGCAAACCAACATTTGGGTCATTCTTTAACTTTTTGGCCACAACTGTAAGTTTGAAAATGTAAAGGAAACTATAAAGCTCTAGGAAGTGAGTAAATACATGTACAAATAATCATCTGCGGTGGGCTGGTGCCCTGCTAGGGTTTTGTTTCCTCCCTCGCGCCCTGTGTTGGCTGGGATTGGCTCCGGCAGACCCCCGTGACCCTGTAGTCAGGGTATAGCGGGTTGGATAATGGATGGATGGATGGACAAATGATGATTTTTAGCATTTACTACCATAAATATCAGAGCAGAGCTGGTCAATCCATCAGGCAACATAGCCTGTTTATGAAAGTTAAGGGGGGTGCTCCAGGCACCGAGGGTCCAGACACTTAGAAGGACCCAAATAGGAATCATTGAAGTCTGATGACAGGAGTGGGCAGAGTTACCCGTTGGGCCTCACGCTCCTTAAAGACTGAAGGTATACACACAGGGCTGCCATTTATGGTACTGAGGGGTTCGCATGCCCTGGACACCGAGGGGGACTGGTGACATTGAATTCTAATAATAATGGATGACGAGGAGTGATGTCTGTACACACCATCTAAAGCTCCGAATGGGCTTTGACTGACATTTATAAATCTATCCATCTTCCAACCCGCTGAATCTGAACATAGGGTCACGGGGGTCTGCTGAAGCCAATCCCAGCCAACACAGGGTGCAAGGCAGGAAACAAACCCCGGGCAGGGTGCACACACACCCACCAAGCACACACTAGGGACAATGTAGGATCGCCAATGCCCCTAACCTGCATGTCTTTGTACTGTGGGAGTTAACCGGAGCACCAGGAGGAAACGCACGCAGGGAGTACCCAGGAAGTGAACCCGGGTCTCCTAACTGCGGGGCAGCAGCGCTACCCACTGCACCACTGTGCCCACACTCATAAATACACACATAACTGGATAATTGTTTATTAAACATTTTGCAAAATCTTTCCATTCACTAAAGAGTTGCAGAACGTGGACTGGGCGACGCCACACATCTTGGTCTCAGCAGCCAGCCTCACACATGTGATGTGCTTCGGCTTTCATTGTTATATCTCACATCTCTCACAAATCTTTATTTAGTGCCAATAAACTTTGAATATGATCAAGGGGGTAGCGGGGTGTGCTCAACTTTCCTCTGTTTTTGCCGCAGACCAAATATTCCAGTTTTGTTGCCATCTTGCAATATCCACTTTATGATCCACTTGGTTTTCTAGCACCCGCCATACTGCCAGCAAAGCTTATTCTAAAAGACTTGTGCAAAAGAGAAATTTGGGTGGGATGAAGAAGTAGAAGTCAAACACATTCAGAAATGGAAAAAAATGGGTGGATGATTTGCAGTTACTTGCAGACTATAAAGTGAGCAGATGTTTCAAACCTACCTGGTTCAGAACCATAAAGTCAGCACAAATGCATCATTTTGCGGATGCTAGTGAAGAAGGATATGAAGCACTGTCACTAACCTGTGAGGGCAAAAAGCATTGTTCATTCCTGATGGGCAAGTCAAGAGTTGCACCATTCAAGCAGGTCATGATTCCAAGATTGTGGCAGCCAAAATGGAAAAAATGCTAAAAGGTGAGCTTCGAATACCCTTACAAGAATCGACATTTTTGGGAAAACGCAGCTACATTTTCATCATTGTCTACCGGTGACATCACTTTCCGGGACGCCATTTTGCCATTAAACTTCAGTTCAACTTGAGGACTCAACCTTAGCACTTCAGTGCCAATTTAAACCTTTGCAGTCTCAGGGATAATATATGGGTGGCTGCCCCAAAACCTTTTTTTTGCGTGTCTGAGGCTGAATTTATTCACACCCTACAAGGAGAGCTTGTATGATTGCATATGTCATGTTTGGCGGATTCCGCTGCTGTGGTGAGTGGCCGCTATGGCTGCAATGAGTCGACAGTAAGCTATATCAAGAAACAACAAAAGGAAAGAATCATCCCTCGATTTTGAGATTCTCGATTATCTGCCAGTCCACCTTGCTTGGTCCCATCTGCAAATGTAACCAGCTTTTTATTTATATTCTATGGAAGCTCTGAAACGCACAATGAATGACAAAAATGATGGGATAGCTGTTATCTCGTACAAAACGTGAATGCGTTCATGTACTGTGGACACCAAACACCCAGCACAAGCAGGCTCAGACACGAGTTAAATGCCTAAAGAGTCTTATACTGTGGGAAACGCTCCTCTCCTCCAAGCGTTTCCCACCACCACAAGTACAATAAAGCACTGCACAGCACAGCTCTTTTCTTCCTTTCTCGCTTCCTCCTCCAATCCTCCTCCTCCTCGCAAGCTTCAGTCCACCTGTAATCAGAATGATAAGTTTAATGTCACTGTGCTCTGTAGAAAAATGATTTTATAAATCCACTCACATGTAGAGGCCAGGCCAAAGTTAGCACACAGTGGCTCTCAGCATTTAGAACTGCTAGGCAAGCATCTGAAGAAAGAAGGTACAACTACGAAAATGGGCTTTGAACTAATTCTGTATGTTAGAGATGAAATTGAAAATTAAAATCAGAGCACACTAATTAACATAGAATAAAAGTAAGGTCTGATGGCCAGGGAGGACAGAAAAAACAAAAAAACTCCAGACGGCTGTAGAAAAAAATTAAATCTGCAGGGGGTCCAGACCACGAGACCACCCAGCCAGCCCCCTCTAGGCATTCCACCTAACATAAATGATCATCCTCATTGTATTCAGGGTTCTCATGGACTTGGACTTGATAATGATGGTCATGTAGACTTCTGGCCTTTCATCCATCAAAGATATTAGCCAGACTGTGGAAAGTCAGGGTGTTTAATAAACGCCTGTGCAAACATTTTATTGGTAACATACAGAGAGACAGCGACAGGCACGTGTGTGAGGTGAGAGTGCAGTTTGAGGTGAGGGCTTGTCACGTTTCGCCTCTATATTTGAACAGGAAATGCACAAATTCAACGATTTTGACTATAAAAATTATCTAAATTATTGGAATCATAGAGAAAACAAATTTATAGCACAGGCCATTGGACGAATGTATTTTATGTTATCACTAGCTTTTACCCGCGGGACTCTGTTTTAATATACTTTTATTTCGGAAATATATTTATGAAGTTATAGTTATTGCCCATGACTTTCTTCACGTGGAACTTCGAGTGTAAATATTTAATTGCTTTTTAGAGAATTTCCTTATAAACAATATTTTTTGTTTCTTTATTGGGCAGCACTAATACAGTGCATCCAGAAGGTATTCACAGCACATCACTTTTTCCACATTTTGTTATGTTACAGCCTTATTCCAAAATGGATTAAATTCATTTTTTCCTCAGTCCCCCATAATGACAACGTGAAAAAAGTTTACTTGAGGTTTTTGATAATTTATTAAAATTAGACAGGATTGTCTCGAGGCACAAATCTGGGGAAGGTTACAAAAACAATTCTGGTTCTTTGAAGGTCCCAATGAGCACAGTGGCCTCCATCATCCGTAAGTGGAAGAAGTTCGAAACCACCAGGACTCTTCCTAGAGCTGGCCGGCCATCTAAACTGAGCGATCGGGGAGAAGGGCCTTGGTCAGGAGGTGACCAAGAACCCGATGGTCACTCTGTCAGAGCTCCAGAGGTCCTCTGTGGAGAAAGGAGAACCTTCCAGAAGGACAACCATCTCTGCAGCAATCCACCAATCAGGCCTGTATGGTAGAGTGGCCAGACGGAAGCCACTCCTTAGTAAAAGGCACATGGCAGCCCGCCTGGAGTTTGCCAAAAGGAACCTGAAGGACTCTCAGACCATGAGAAACAAAATTCTCGGATCTGATGAGACAAAGATTGAACTCTTTGGTGTGAATGCCAGGCGTCACGTTTGGAGGAAACCAGGCACCGCTCATCACCAGGCCAATACCATCCCTACAGTGACGCATGGTGGTGGCAGCATCAGGAACTGGGAGACCAGTCAGGATAAAGGGAAAGATGACTGCAGCAATGTACAGAGACATCCTGGATGAAAACCTGCTCCAGAGCGCTCTTGACCTCAGACTGGGGCGACGGTTCATCTTTCAGCAGGACAACGACCCTAAGCACACAGCCAAGATATCAAAGGAGTGGCTTCAGGACAACTCTGTGAATGTCCTTGAGTGGCCCAGACTTGAATCTGATTGAACATCTCTGGAGAGATCTTAAAATGGCTGTGCACCGACGCTTCCCATCCAACCTGATTGAGCTTGAGAGGTGCTGCAAAGAGGAATGGGCGACACTGGCCAAGGATAGGTGTGCCAAGCTTGTGGCATCATATTCAAAAAGACTTGAGGCTGGAATTGCTGCTAAAGGTTCATCGACAAAGTATTGAGCAAAGGCTGTGAAAACTTATGGACATGGGATTTCTCAGTTTTTTATTTTTAATAAATTTGCAAAAACCTCAAGTAAACTTTTTTCACGTTGTCATTATGGGGTGTTGTGTGTAGAATTCTGAGAAAAAAAATGAATTTAATCCATTCTGGAATAAGGCTGTAACATAACAAAATGTGGAGAAAGTGATGCACTGTATTACCAGACTTGTGGGTGAACTTACACATGAGCAAGCTACGTAAAACTGACCGTGGGAGAAGCAATCTTCCCTTAAATCTATGCCAGCGTATTTCAAAGTTTGGCCCTGACACTTATTTATCGTCATGGCGGAGCATGCTTTGAGGTGAAATTGCAGTCTCTTAAAGTCAAAGTGGAGGTCATTGGATATTAGAGGAATGTGCGGCTGTCGCTCAATTTACCGTCAGGCAGAAACAGAAACATCCCCTTCCTCATTCAACGCATGTGCACCATGTCGTTCACAGAGAATACGATTTTCCACACAAACGTATTGGTGTGTCCCAATTCCTTTAGGGATGCAATTTCAAAAAATCCTTTCTTAGCGGTTATCCATGTCATTATAGGAATGCACTGTCAAACTTTCAGCCCTTTAGGTCCAGCGGTTTGGTCTGTGCGTTGTCTGTCAGTTAGTCATGGAACTGTTTTATATATATATAGATTACAGTAATCCCTCCTCGATCGCGGGGGTTGCGTTCCAGAACCACACGGGATAGATGAAAATCTGCGAAGTAGAAACCATATGTTTGTATGGTTATTTTTATATATTTTAAGCCCTTATAAACTCTCCCACACTGTTAACATTATTAGAGCCCTAGACATGAAATAACACCCTTTAGTCAAACGTTTAAACTGTGCTCCATGACAAGACAGAGATGACAGTTCTTTCTCACAATTAAAAGAATGCAAACAGATCTTCTCTTCAAAGGAGCGCCGTCAGGAGCAGAGAATGTCAGAGAGAGAGAGAAAAGCAAACAATCAAAAAATCAATACGTGCTTTTAAGTATGCCGAAGCACCGCGATAAGGCGCCATTTTGTAGAGGAGCGTCCGTATCCTCTGTGCAAACAGCCCCTCTGCTCACACCCCCTCCGTCAGGCAGAGAGAGTGAGAGAGACAGAGAGAAGCAAACAATCAAGTAACACGCGGGAAGCACATCGTATGTCATTGAGGAGTTTTAGTTAATATGTAATACGTGCTCTGATTGGGTAGCTTCTAAGCCATCCGCCAATAGCGTCCCTTGTATGAAATCAACTGGGCAAACAAACTGAGGAAGCATGTACCATAAATTAAAAGACCCATTGTACGCAGAAAGTGGCGAACCAGTGAAAAGTGCATGATATATATATTTAGATATGCTTACATTTAAAATCCGCGATAGAGTGAAGCCGCGAAAGTCGAAGCGCGATATAGCGAGGGATCACTGTATTATTTTTTTTACTTTTCATGACAGGTGAGACCGCATGTCCCTGTATGAAGTGCAGTCCTGGTGCCAGAGAAGTGCCGGACTTCCACTAAGAACTGATCCTGCTGGCCCTGCACTGAACCTCCGAGACTCTTTTCTTCTTCTGCCACGCTCTATTTGTATTTATTATCATCTGTGCTGTAATCAAAGTATTTGCACACGTTACTTTCTTGCTTTCGACCCGCAAACATTTGTGAAAAACTCGCTATCGTCAACCACATGCTCTTACTACTTCAACCTGACAAGTTACTTGCGCTCAACAAACAAACAACGGTCCTTTATGGCAGTTGTGCCACGTGACTCTAGTAAGACCAAAGTTACAAGATCACCGCAGAGTGAAGAGCGCAACGTAACTGAACACAACCCCTCTGCATGACTAAACCGGATTGAACGAAAATGCTATTGCTGTTTTTTCGTTTTTACTCAATTTTCGTTCTCGCTTTAACAACAACAACAACATTTATTTCTACAGCACATTTTCATACAAACAGTAGCTCAAAGTGCTTTACATATTAAAGAATAGAAAAATGAAAGACACAATTATAAAACAAAATAAATCAACATTAATTAACATCGAATAAGAGTAAGGTTCAATGGCCAGGGGGGACAGAAAAAACAAAAAAATTCCAGACGGCTGGAGAAAAAACAAAATCTGTAGGGATTCCAGACCATGAGACCACCCAGTCCCCTCTGGGCCTTCTACCTAACATAAATGAAACAGTCCTCTTTGGATTTCTTTAATTCGTAGCACTAATTTTAATTTTTATGTAGTTTCAGTTTCTCTGTTTGCCTTAATTTCAGTTCTCGTTCTCGTAAAACGATAAACAATATTTTTAGTTCTAGTTCTCATTCTGCGGTGGGCTGGCGCCCTGCCCGGGGTTTGTTTCCTGCCTTGTGCCCTGTGTTGGCTGGGATTGGCTCCAGCAAACCCCCGTGACCCTGTAGTTAGGATATAGCGAGTTGGATAATGGATGGATGGATAGTTCTCGTTTTCGTTATGAAAATATCACTGGCTTGGTAGATGGGACAAACTTGAGCTTTGTATTTCTCTGTTATCTAAAAACAGCACCGTGTAATCTTGTAATTGTGCTGTACATGTAATTGCCTCATTGTGTGTGTGTGTTTGGCTATACTGTTATATTTATTCCCGGATCTTCACCTTCATAGCTATCCTTCCTTCCTGACCCTCGCCAATCACATGGACCGACAGTATGCTAATAGCACTGAGGCAAATGAACTTCTTATTACATTTTAGCACAACAGTGCCATCTGCTGGCAAATTAATAAATGAATGTTCGGATGGATGCTGTAAGCACAGCAGGTCAGGTCATCCCCTTGATCATCTGACAGTAACAATAAAAAGTAGAAGGCTAATTTGAACAGTTGTGGCTTATGAAGAATGCAAAGTTTAACGCACATCTGGGCTGAGGTGACAAAAGGTGGCTTTCCTGCTGCGATCTCCAGGCCAGCTTGCCGATTGTGCCCTCTCGTTCTCTTCAAAGTAGTTAAAACTGGCTGACAACAACAACAACAACAACAACATTTATTTCTATAGCACATTTTCATACAAACAGTAGCTCAAAGTGCTTTACATAATGAAGAATACAAAAATAAAAGACACAATTATAAAACAAAATAAATCAACATTAATTAACATCGAATAAGAGTAAGGTTCAATGGCCAGGGGGGACAGAAAAAACAAAAAAACTCCAGCGGCTGGAGAAAAATAAAATCTGTAGGGATTCCAGACCATGAGACCCCCTGACCAGTCCCCTCTGGGCATTCTACCTCACATAAGTCAAACAGTCCTCTTTGGATTCTCACGGAAGGGCTTGATGATGATGATGGTCACGTAGACTTCTGCCTTTTAATCCGTCCATCATTGTTGGAGCATCATGAAGCTTTGAGTAGGTGGTAGTGGTGCAGGAAAAAGAAACAGAAAAGAGAGTAGGGGTCAGTACGGATTTTAGAGCCACCATGAATAGTTATTATAAGGAAATTGAACATATAGAGTATCAGGATTAAGTTAAATTAAGATTAAAATGAAGTTATAAAAAGGCTTTGCTTCGGAGCTCCAGCCGCCACAACAAAGTGCCAGTTTCAAGCATTTCAAGCATCCTGCCGAGGAATGGAGCAAAAAGAAAACCTGACGAGCCCTCAGAGGGAAGCAGCATCTTTCAGTCATGCCGGAGGTTAATTAAGCAAAGAGACATTGGGCGATCACGAGTGTGCTCTGCCAATAATTTAAAGGAGTCAGGTGTCCTGTTTTGCATAAGCGAAACTTACGACTTACACCGACAATAGAAATGAGGGCAGCATGGTGGTGGGACATTCTGCCTCATGGCTTTAGGAACCAGTGGATATATCTTGGCCTGAACATACACACTGCCCGTTAGGACGAGCAGCTGGCCACTGAAATGACACTTTGAATGACGTGACATTTGAACTCCTTTACGTCATTCAAAGGGTCATTTAGATGGCCAGCTGCTCATACGTGTAGCAGGCTTTAAGGCAGGGGTGCCCAACTCCAGTACTGGTGGGACGCAGTGGCTGCAGGTTTTCATTCTCCCCTTTTTCTTGATTAGTGACCAGTTTTCACTGCTTATTCACTCCTTATCCCTTCATTTTTTAAGGATTCGGTCCTCTGAATTGATTCTAAAGTAGTAGAAAGAAGTCGCCAGTCAGCTTCAGTCACACCTTACGCATTACAATTTATTTGAGAAATTCCAGTCTGGCTTTCGCACTGGTCATTACAGAAAGGGCACTAACACGGGTTGTAAATGACATTTTGATATCATCTGATGAAGGAAACTCCACTGTAATGATGTTGTTAGACTTCAGTGCAGCGTTTGACACCATTGACCATTCTATTTTACTGCACAGACTAGAAGATGATGTTGGGCTCACAGACCCCGTGCTCGCTTGGTTTAGTTCTTATTTATCAAATCGATTCCAATATGTACAGAAATGTGCTGACAGGACTCCATCATTATACACAGAAGTTCAATATGGTGTTCCGCAGGGCTCAGTACTCGGACCTTAACTGTTTTCACTTTACATGCTTCCACTGGGATCTCTCATTAGGACACATCATGTTAATATTCACTCGTATGCAGATGGCACCCAGTTATACCTTTCATTTAAATCAAATGAAGTTTCTCAGATGTTGTCTTTAATTAGTTGTGTTAGTGAATTAAAGGAGTGGATGAATGAGAACTACTTGTCTTTAAACACAGATAAAACAGAGATGTTAATTGTTGGAGGGAATGACGCTGATCACAGCAATATTTTGTCGTCATTTAACTCAGTTGGAATCCCAATTAATTTTACTGAATCAGCCCGCAATCTAGGAGTTATCTTTGACTCTAGCAGGTCATTTAAAGCACATATTACAAAGATGTTCAAAATATGTTTCTTCCATCTTAATAATGTTAGGAAATTAAGGTGCATTCTAAATAAACAGGATTCTGAGAAATTAATTCCTGCATTTATCTCTAGTAGGATTGACTACTGCAATGCGGTGTTCACTGGCTGTTCAAACTGTTCTTTATTCAGCCTCCAGTTAATCCAAAATGCTGCTGCAAGAATTATTACAAGAACAAGAAAATATGAACACATAACTCCAGTTCTTAAATCCTTACACTGGCTCCCAGTTAAGTTTAGGGCAGATTTCAAAATCCTCCTTTTAACATATAAAGCATTAAATGGCCAAAGTCCGGCTTACTTGTCTGAACTTATCATGACTTACAAACCTGAGCGCACATTAAGATCTCAAGATGCCGGTCTGCTTAGGATTCCAAGGATTAATAAAATAACAGTGGGAGGTCGAGCTTTTAGTTACAGGGCCCCTAAACTGTGGAATGGTCTTCCTGCTACTATAAGAGATGCCCCTTTGGTCTCAGCTTTCAAATCCTGGCTGAAGACTCACGACTTCAGTTTAGCACACCCTGACTAGAGCTGCTGATTAACTGTGCAGACTTCATCTCTGTTGTTAGTCATTAGCACTAAAACAGAAGTAACATGATTGTTACAATTTGTTACTCACCCTCACCTATTCTGTTTCTCTTCTTGGTACTCAAATGTGACAATTGGTGCCACTGTCCACCTGCCAAGTTGTTTGCCTGCCTATGGTAAAGTCATCCCTGATGGAGGATCGCAGGAATCGTGGGATAAAGGGGTAATTTCATCAGATTGGCTGGCCGAGCACTTTGGCTGCACTTAAGGGCGATTTTTATTGATTTGCATATTCAAATAGGCGTAATTCTGGGAGGATTTGGGGCGTTACATAATGCGTGTGCACGAGCGTTAGTTTTCACACTGACCGGGATTTATGTAGCGGAAGAACGTGGAAGTTGGAGTACGCACAGTTTCCTGCATCTGGATTTTTCAGTGCGTAAGCACATTTCGGCTTTTGTGCTTACGTCATGTTATAGTGCGAATTCTACGTACGGCATTAAGGTCCCAGGACAGGAGTTTGACACCAGTGCTCTACACCACAGGCCCACACACGAAACTTGTTCTTAACTGTATTGTACTACTAAGGTTTAACACAAGGCGGAGCACATGTCTTGATCAAGGTAGCAACTTCACGAACAAGCGTAACCAAAAATGGCAGAACCAAAGAAACGCACAACAGCAAGTGAGTGCAGAAAATTTCAGACACGGTGGGGAAATGAATATCTCTTCCTAGATGTCAAGGGCAAGTGAGTTTATTTGATTTGCAATGAAACTATTGCAGTGATGAAAGAGTATAATGTGTGTCGACACTACGAAACCAAACATCCGACCTACAAGCAAAACACGCCCTAGACTGGTGCCGAGTGAGAACAGAAAGTTAAGCAAATGGCAGCTGGTCTGCTAGGTCAACAACAGGATTCTTTTCAGTGCTAACAAAACACAACAAAATGCCACATTAACCCATTATGAGGGAGCACAGCTCACTGCCCGTCACGGGAAAACTTTCTGATGTGGTGACGTCATAAAACAGTGCCTCCCTAAAGACGTAGGAAAGATGCCGGAATTCAACAAGGTTCGCTTGTCCAGAAATGCAGTCGTGTGGCGAACTGAAGATTTGTCTGCCAACGTAAAACATCAAGTGTCAGATAAAGACTTGTGCTTTTGATGTTTACTTGACTGCATGTGGTTTTTAATTCATTCAAAATGATGTATGTGCCCGGCATTTGGAACACTATATTTATGTATTCTTTTTGTGTGGGCGCATTTTTGGATAAACCTCGCAAGCCCAATCAACTCTGAATGGCTTCTGTCGAAGTTTACCTTTCACTAGAATTTTACATATTCGGGAATGATTTTATATATTCCAACGCTGACTTTATGTATTCAAAAATGACTTTATATATTCAGGAGTGACTTTATACAGTGGTGTGAAAAACTATTTGCCCCCTTCCTGATTTCTTATTCTTTTTCATGTTTGTCACACAAAATGTTTCTGATCATCAAACACATTTAACCATTAGTCACATATAACACAAGTAAACACAAAATGCAGTTTTTAAATGATGGTTTTTATTATTTAGGGAGAAAAAAAAATCCAAACCTACATGGCCCTGTGTGAAAAAGTAATTGCCCCTGAACCTAATAACTGGTTGGGCCACCCTTAGCAGCAATAACTGCAATCAAGCGTTTGCAATAACTTGCAATGAGTCTTTTACTGCGCTCTGGAGGAATTTTGGCCCACTCATCTTTGCAGAATTGCTGTAATTCAGCTTTATTTGAGGGTTTTCTAGCATGAACTGCCTTTTTAAGGTCATGCCATAGCATCTCAATTGGATTCAGGTCAGGACTTTGACTAGGCCACTCCAAAGTTTTCATTTTGTTTTTCTTCAGCCATTCAGAGGTGGATTTGCTGGTGTGTTTTGGGTCATTGTCCTGTTGCAGCACCCAAGATCGCTTCAGCTTGAGTTTGACGAACAGATGGCCGGACATTCTCCTTCAGGATTTTTTGGTAGACAGTAGAATTCATGGTTCCATCTATCACAGCAAGCCTTCCAGGTCCTGAGCAGCAAAACAACCCCAGACCATCACACTAGCACCACCATATTTTACTGTTGGTATGATGTTCTTTTCTGAAATGCTGTGTTCCTTTTACGCCAGATGTAACGGGACATTTGCCTTCCAAAAGTTCAACTTTTGTCTCATCAGTCCACAAGGTATTTTCCCAAAAGTCTTGGCAATCATTGAGATGTTTCTTAGCAAAATTGAGACGAGCCCTAATGTTCTTTTGCTTAACAGTGGTTTGCGTCTTGGAAATCTGCCATGCAGGCCGTTTTGCCCAGTCTCTTTCTTATGGTGGAGTCGTGAACACTGACCTTAATTGAGGCAAGTGAGGCCTGCAGTTCTTTAGACGTTGTGCTGGGGTCTTTTGTGACCTCTCGGATGAGTCGTCTCTGCGCTCTTGGGGTAATTTTCGGCCGGCCACTCCTGGGAAGGTTCACCACTGTTCCATGTTTTTGCCATTTGTGGATAATGGCTCTCACTGTGGTTCACTGGAGTCCCAAAGCTTTAGAAATGGCTTTATAACCTTTACCAGACTGATAGATCTCAATTACTTCTGTTCTCATTTGTTCCTGAATTTCTTTGGATCTTGGCATGATGTCTAGTTTTTGAGGTGCTTTTGGTCTACTTCTCTGCGTCAGGCAGTTCCTATTTAAGTGATTTCTTGATTGAAACAGGTGTGGCAGTAATCAGGAAATTGAACTCAGGTGTGATACACCACAGTTAGGTTATTTTTAACAAGGGGCAATTACTTTTACACACAGGGCCATGTAGGTTTGGATTTTTTTTTCTCCCTAAATAATAAAAACCATCATTTAAAAACTGCATTTTGTGTTTACTTGTGTTATATTTGACTAATGGTTAAATGTGTTTGATGAGCAGAAACATTTTGTGTGACAAACATGCAAAAGAATAAGAAATCAGGAAGGGGGCAAATAGTTTTTCACACCACTGTATATTCAAGTTTTGACTTTATATATTCAGGAGTGACTTTATATATTCCGAAAATCATTATATTTGCCTGTTTGGCATCCCATAATATGTATGTATCTGTAATATATATACAGTGGTGTGAAAAACTATTTGCCCCCTTCCTGATTTCTTCTTCTTTTGCATGTTTGTCACACAAAATGTTTCTGATCATCAAACACATTTAACCATTAGTCAAATATAACACAAGTTAACACAAAATGCAGTTTTTAATTATTTAGGGAGAAAAACAATCCAAACCTACATGGCCCTGTGTGAAAAAGTAATTGCCCCTTGTTAAAAATAACCTAACTGTGGTGTATCACACCTGAGTTCAATTTCCTGATTACTGCCACACCTGTTTCAATCAAGAAATCACTTAAATAGGAGCTGCCTGACACAGAGAAGTAGACCAAAAGCACCTCAAAAGCTAGACATCATGCCAAGATCCAAAGAAATTCAGGAACAAATGAGAACAGAAGTCATTGAGATCTATCAGTCTGGTAAAGGTTATAAAGCCATTTCTAAAGCTTTGGGACTCCAGCGGACCACAGTGAGAGCCATTATCCACAAATGGCAAAAACATGGAACAGTGGTGAACCTTCCCAGGAGTGGCCGGCTGACCAAAATTACCCCAAGAGGCAGAGACGACTCATCCGAGAGGTCACAAAAGACCCCAGGACAACGTCTAAAGAACTGCAGGCCTCACTTGCCTCAATTAAGGTCAGTGTTCACGACTCCACCATAAGAAAGAGACTGGGCAAAACGGCCTGCATGGCAGATTTCCAAGACGCAAACCACTGTTAAGCAAAAGAACATTAGGGCTCATCTCAATTTTGCTAAGAAACATCTCAATGATTGCCAAGACTTTTGGGAAAATACCTTGTGGACTGATGAGACAAAAGTTGAACTTTTGGAAGGCAAATGTCCCGTTACATCTGGCGAAAAGGAACACAGCATTTCAGAAAAAGAACATCATACCAACAGTAAAATATGGTGGTGGTAGTGTGATGGTCTGGGGTTGTTTTGCTGCTTCAGGACCTGGAAGGCTTGCTGTGATAGATGGAACCATGAATTCTACTGTCTACCAAAAAATCCTGAAGGAGAATGTCCGGCCATCTGTTCGTCAACTCAAGCTGAAGCGATCTTGGGTGCTGCAACAGGACAATGACCCAAAACACACCAGCAAATCCACCTCTGAATGGCTGAAGAAAACAAAATGAAGACTTTGGAGTGGCCTAGTCAAAGTCCTGACCTGAATCCAATTGAGATGCTATGGCATGACCTTAAAAAGGCGGTTCATGCTAGAAAACCCTCAAATAAAGCTGAATTACAACAATTCTGTAAAGATGAGTGGGCCAAAATTCCTCCAGAGCGCTGAAAAAGACTCATTGCAAGTTATCACAAACGCTTGATTGCAGTTATTGCTGCTAAGGGTGGCCCAACCAGTTATTAGGTTCAGGGGGCAATTACTTTTTCACACAGGGCCATGTAGGTTTGGATTTTTTCTCCCTAAATAATAAAAACCATCATTTAAAAACTGCATTTTGTGTTTACTTGTGTTATAGTTGACTAATGGTTAAATGTGTTTGATGATCAGAAACATTTTGTGTGACAAACATGCAAAAGAATAAGAAATCAGGAAGGGGGCAAATAGTTTTTCAGACCACTGTATATATAAGCCAAATAGCACTGACTCATCACGAAATCTCCCGACCCATTAAGACTTCGGACTTGAAATTTGGAATGTAGATTACCCTTTGCCCCCATAGGTGCTCGCTAAGAAACGGTTTAAAATACTTTGTACTTCAAGCGAATAGACCCGCTTGTATATCTGTCTACTTTTCACGAGAGAACTACTTAAACTTACACAAAATGGGAAAAATCACCTGTGAATTAAAGAAGAAACAAAGCAGACACACAAAAAACAATAGAAACCCCACAGTCAAGTTAAGCGTCCCCAAATTGAATATCAAATTCCTCTAACCATACTGTTTTATTCACTTGTTGGAGTGTTCATATACTATCTCATTACGCCCACCCTAGTGTTTTAGACGCCCCTTCCCACTTTGGTCTGGAGCCGACGTTGTGTAGCACATCATATTGCGGTCCATACAGAGACGATGTGAACCCTACGACTGACAAACAAGAATGAGCAGGTGAAGCAGCGGGAGAAGAGCGGAGGGAGGAGACGATCTGTCATGGTGGGCGTGGCTTATCAGGAGTGGCTGCGGGACCGTAATTGACAGGCAGGCGGGAGGAGCGCGCGGTGTGGAGTTCTGCAGGAAGACAGACCTGCAGTTCCTTTAAAATTCATCCATCCATCCATTTTCTAACCCGCTGAATCCGAATACAGGGTCACGGGGGTCTGCTGGAGCCAATACCAGCCAACACAGGGCAGGAACCAATCCTGGGCAGGGTGCCAACCCACCGCAGGTATTTTAAATTAAAACAGGATTTTATCAGAATGTTTGCCTTCGTTAATTGAGTAAAACAACAAAGGCTACGATCACATAGATAAACAGATATATTTAAATGTAGCACACACCAGTTAACACACTTTAGAGCACCCTTCACCCATTCAGAAGGCAGACTGGTGCCAGTGAGCACTCCACTCCTGCCCTGTCGGCGCTTCGCTTAACAACTGAAGCGGTAGATGAGGACTGCGACTGTCCCGTCCAGGATCGGTGCCTGCCTTCCGCCACTTTCCGCTTACTTTTGTCCCACTGTATCAGAATCGCTCTGTGTAGAAAATGTAAGGAATGGAAAAAAGAGAGAGAAAAAAAACAGCCCAGTAGAAAGCTGCCCAAGTCCCCTTCTATTTCTTTTTATTTACTGATTTGTCTTTGGCTCCGCAGGCAATCGTTTTGTCCGAACGTTTCCAGCCTGATGGGCGCAAGTTGCCCTGGCTGTGCTTCTAGCACTGAGTTTCTGTCGGTATCTGTTAGGCACTCGGTGGCACCGACTTTCTGAAATCACAAATGAACACGTCTGGTGATCCACCTGTCACTAGAGACGAAGATACTTCAAATAAAACGTGCCGTCTCATTCACTGAAGATGAAGGTGGAGCACATCAACACAGAAGAAAAGCGATGACTTTGAGTTTATCCCTGGATCACGACACTGTCTGGGAATCCATCTTATGAAACTGGACGAGTCCACAGTGTTTAAAATGTGGTCAAGAAAAATCAATCAATCAACTTTCTTCAGCAATAAATAAATCTCTTTTTTATTTCAAAAATACAAACTGACACAAGAGATACACACACATAAATGAGTTTAAAGCGTTTAGTTTATTTTTCCACTCTGCACATTTTTCTAATCTCCACGGCATTAGAGGGATTTGAATGTCCAGGTCTCATCCCTCCCACAGCTCAGGGTCTTTCTTTCCTGCTGCAGATGAAGACGACACCCCTGAGGGAAACGTCGAAAAGTCAAACCAGCGCCACCGAGAAGCTCCTTCTATCAGTGAAATAAAAAGTCAGGAATAAAAACTCATGAGAGCACTGAAGACATCGACGACCCAAAGTGCACGGTGCTTCTGAAAGACCGTTTGGGTGTATTTATAAAGCCGCGTCAGGAAAACAAGGAGTAACCACACATGAACATTAGCATTGCTTTGACGCTGGGTGCCGCCAGTCTGCAAAACCGAGCGGAGAACTTGCGTATGCCAGGGTATGAGGTACTGAGGAAATGTGCGTGGCTTTACGCCAAGTGTAGGTTTTATACATCGCGATTTGAACGTGGAAAAGTTCTTACGCAACATTTCTGTGCGTACACAGCGTTTATACATGAGGCCCCTGGTGTGTGAGTTTGTTGAAAAATATAAAAAATAAAGAAGGTTGCTACAGGGATGGGCATTGTGCCCTGTGGTTTAAGAAATTAAGCAGGTCCTGGTTAAGACAGTACAAGACCCTCTCGTAGTTGGTGAGCTCATTTAAGACAACTTGTTCCCATTGCAAGGCCAGGCCTCTCATTGTAAAGTGGAGCCGAGGTTGTGTGACGTCATCAATTCCATACACTGGGGCTCAACTTGCCCATGCAGCCTGTCGTGGTCGTCAAATATTTCTGCTACTCAGTCGTAAGGCACACAGGACAAGAATGTGTCACCTTTCTGTTCACAAATGGCCAATGCAGTTCACTGTTTGAGAATCCAACCTAACCAGTTAGACCAGTCAGGTCTCTCCAGTGAAGTTCACCAATCGGGAGACAGCGCTGATCTTTAATCTGACACATTGCTTGTCGACGCTTTGAGTTTTGTCACTTGTGAGTTTTTGTTGTTCCTATTTTTAGGTGTTGTATTTTAACACACCACTGTTTCAGTTTTCTTCTCAGCCATATT
The DNA here is from genome assembly GCF_016835505.1 of Polypterus senegalus. Lineage (NCBI taxonomy): Eukaryota > Metazoa > Chordata > Cladistia > Polypteriformes > Polypteridae > Polypterus > Polypterus senegalus. The sequence goes on along the minus strand of NC_053158.1, from coordinate 3,485,953 downwards.
AAATGATCACATTCTAGTTGTGAAGACATTATTCAGCTGCACCAGTAAGCATACTTTAACTTTAACACAGACCCAACTTCGAGTATGAACGTCCTCACACCAAGTCTGTATAAGGCGCAGTGTTTCACAGCCAGGGAGTCGGGTCTCCGGTTGCTGCCGGTGCCAAATGTGCCAAAGCAATGAGAGGGGGTATCTCTGGAGCTCAGAGCCTCCCTTCTGGAACTGCAAGTAGGTGACATTGACTCTCTTGACAGCCATCATTATTTGAGTTTAACTTAACCTCAAAGACTCTGCACTCTTGAAAACACTGGTGCGTTCATATCATTATATGGTTCATTATCAGCTTGTATGGTTCCAGGTAGATCTTTTGCTTGACTAAGCACCATTTCATTCTGGGAAGGTTTTATTGCATATGAAGATGTTTCTTTGTGTTTAGTCAGAATGTCCTCACTAGAGCATTTTACTTTTCAGTGAAGCTTCTTTACGGGGACCAAAATGTTCTAATTAAATAAAACTGAAGTATACAGCACATCAGTGATTAAAGAGGACAGTAAGGACACCTTCTCCAATCTGAACACCATTCTTTACTGCAACTTTTTGCGAATGTTTACAGTGACACCATCACTTTTTTCAGCTTTTGATTGTTACTGTATCTTCATTAAACGAGTGCCGTCAATAATCTGGATCTACGTCAAGCAGTGAAGTACGTTAATATACATTAATTTATATTTTAAAAGAATATGATGAAAATAAGTCACTACGGCTCTGTTTGCCAGCACCAGCCCACAGCGCCGGCCTGCCTGTCACTGGAAGTCCCAAATTAGACTTCTGGTAAGCCACGCCCACCTCGCTCGCTCAGCTCCTCCTCCGCTGCTTCACCTGCTCGATGCAGTTTGTGATGCCGCCCTTCAGTGTCTTCTCGTGGAATCGAGGCATGGAGGACAGCTTAGCCATTTGGAGCCAAACAAATCCGCGGCAGCAAACGACGGGGCGGTCACAGAAGCCCTAAGGTGTGACAACCAACCTAATATAGAAGTGAGGAACCAAGGCAACGCTACCGACCTTCTGAAAGACCTTTTGCGGGGTGGAGCGATCGCGCCGCTGACTTCTATGAGGAGACGTCGTCGACACGCGAGTCTGGAGCAGTGAAGGATCATTTGTGACGACAGAGAGACCCTGAGGAAAGCGCAGCAAACGCGATCGGCACTCAGCTCGGTCTGCTACGGCAGTGATGTGGCGTCTCTGTCCGGGTGCCCCTCCGTGGCCTTCAGATGACAAGACGACGCCTTTATGTTCGGGGTGAAGGACTCGGACTGGGGTATGTGGTGCAGGTGGAGCTATAGAGGTGTGCAAACCTCGACGCAGAGAGCCGGTCACACCTCATCTAATTGAGTGTCTAACAGAGGACGGCACCGACACCCAGCGTGAGAACCGCAGCACAGACGGCGTGAGCCCATCAGACAGGAAGAGTTCAGGGGAGACGCCTCGAATTGAACGTAGAGTCACAGATAAAGCACAAAGAAACTGAAATAACGCTTGGACGTCGTTTTTTTTCTGTAATTTCACACACGATCCGGTATGAGAACAGGTAAGCTGACCATGGAATTGACAGCCGCGGTCCTCATCTGTCGCTTTAATCGCCACGCGGAGCGCAGAGACCACAGGGTTGGAGTCTGTGATCTGCATGGACACAAGGCGATCCAAAAAGTGTCAACAGGTGTGCGGCGCACCTCAAATGTGTGGGACACTTTCTGTTTGATTGTCGTTTCTGAGAGTCTGGAGTGGACAGTGCACATTGTCCAAAAGAATATCTTGGCCATGCTGACCATTGACACTGGTCGAGATGCTCTTCTGATTCAGTGGTTTTTATTTTTCTAAGAAAAGGAAAAATTAGTTGATTTTAAAGCAGTCTTAACGTCTTCATTTTGTGACTTGTTTAGAGATAATTTTGCCTTAAATGTTAACTATTGCTCATAATTTCTAATTATTTAGAAACTGAAAATAATGTACGTTAAACCTAAACGTTACTTAAAATCTAAGGAAAATACTGACAATTAAGGAAAGGCATGCGGGTACATGCGGCACGGTGGCGCAGTGGGTAGCGCTGCTGCCTCGCAGGGTTCGCTTCCCGTGTCCTCCCTGCGTGGCGTTTACATGTTCTCCCCGCGTCTGCGTGGGTTTCCTCCCACAGCCCGAAGACATGCAGGAGAGGTGCATTGGCGATTCTTAATTGTCCCTAGAGTGTGCTTGGGGTGTGTGTGCGCCCTGCGGTGGGCTCAGTGCTGGATTAACCATATGAGTAAAGTAAGCATATGCTTAGGGCATCAAGGGTAAAGGGAGCACCACAAACATTTTTTCATGGCCGAATTTATCACATAAATTATGAAATTAGTTAAATTTATAGCCATTTTCAAAATGTAATGAAAAATGAATAATGCCTCCCTGTACCTCCCTATGCCGTCTCTGTTCCGCCTTACACAGTGCGTTCTGCATACTGGTGCCATCTGCAATGGGGAATTCCCTTTTCATGGTGATTCCCTTAAACGCAATGTATGTCAAAATATTGTGAAAATAATTCAATTCAAAATAATATGTTTTTATATTTTGAAATAATAGTTGATTAAAAATTATTATCACGTAATTGTTTCCTTTTAAGCATTGCTAAAAAAATTCTAATTATTTTCGTTTCGTAAATTATCTGTTATTTAACTTAAAATAAATTTCAAGTGTGTAGAAAGCGTTATTTTCTGTTTTAAGCAAAAACAAAAAATCGTCCCAGTTTGAGAAAAAATATTCTGGTAAGACTATTTAATTCTAATCTTGGATATTTTTAAATTAATTTACATTATGTAAAAGTGAAAATCGTACAGCTGATGACTATTAGATAAAATTGTTTATAACTTTTTTTACTAATAAAGATTTATTAACAAAACTTTCAACAAAATATTCCTCAAATGTTGTACTAAGAATAAGAATATTTGTAAATAGATTGACACAAAAGCGATAAATAAATTAAATAATCAAAACGATAAATCTACGGTTTTCATGTCAAAATGAAAACGTTACATTTAAAAAAAAATCCTTTAAAATCGACCCCAAACGTTAAAATTTATAAAATTTCGGATGCCATTTTCTCTTCAAGTAATTATACAAACGCGATCAGATCTTTATCGAAAAGCAGTGCCGCACAAAAGACATTTTTAAATCAAGTTTAGGTTAAAGTCATATCAGCGCCTTTTACATAATTGAGGACAAACTGAGAAGAGAAGTAGCGGAGAGATTTTCTTTTCTGTGATCTGCCACGTTACGTCACTTCCTCATCTGCGGACATTGACAGGTCTTCTCTGTGCTGTGAACAGCTGATCGATGCTCACCCAGGCCAGAGGACTTCAACAGGAATTTCTCAGCTGAACTTCAGCAGTTTCATTTGTAAGTGCGCCATAAGTTCAGTGCAACAGAAAATGTGAAAACCAGATTCAGTCATGCAGAACTTTACAAAATCATTTTAGAAGACAATACTGAGTGTGCTTTTCTAAACGTAGACATTGCCTTTCGGATATTTTTAACATTAATGGTCACAGACTGCTCAGCTGAGCGCTCATTTTCTCCATTGAAATATCTTAAAACTCCCCTCAGAACAACTCGACATCAAGGCGGGCTGGATGCCTCATCTCTATTATGTATTGAAGCAGATGTGTTACGTAAGATTGATTATGAAGATCTAATCAAAGAGATTGCAAGGAAACAAAGGAGAAAATTATTTAGATAAAAATAAAATGAAGCATACAAAAATAAATATTTTCCTTCTTACTATAAGTATGTTTTGTTTAATTTTGAATTTTCAATAATGAAATAAAATTTTATTTTCTAGTTTGTTATTGTTTCATTATTTTGAATTACTAGTGTAAGGTGGCACCAAAATGACTTTGTGCTTAGGGCATCTAAGGGTCTTAATCCGGCCCTAGGTGGGCTGGTGCCCTGCCCGGGGTTTGTTTCCTGCCTTGCACCCTGTGCTGGAGTGGATTGGCTCCAGCAGACCCCCGTGACACTATGTTAGGATATAGCGGGTTGGAAAATGGATGGATGGATGGATGCAGGTCCATTGTTCAGCACCACCCCACACCACTCGTCTGCCTGTCATTTGATGTCGCACAGCCATCTTCCTCCGTCAGCTCGTTCTTCTTCATCATTTGCAGGGTCTCTTTGGTTGCCATTGACTTGATGAAGTTCTCTTCATAAAAGGTTCTTTAATGGGACTGTAGGGCTCTTTACTGGGTTGTGTGGTTCCTCAGACTCATTGCCTGATAAAGCACCATTTTGTTCTTGCCAGGGTTCTCTGCAAATGATTTGTTTTCATTGGTGCTTTGGAAAACTTGCTTTATAGGCAGAAAAAAAGGCTCTTTATGGTGGGCTACACATCAGATCTTAATAAAAGGTACTTTCGGGAATCAGTGGATGGTTCTTTTGGGACTCAAAAATGGCTCACCTGTGGCATCACTCTGAAGAGCTGCTCTGGTCCCTCCATTTTTAGGAGTGTAGTAACCCAATGTTGTGGCTGCCAACCTGTGAGTAGGATTAGGGAGTTGGTGACGAGACAGCAGGCGCGATCATCACTCAGCACAGACTGCTACTGAAATAATAAATTCACTTAAGGGCCGTCTGATGTCCCTGTCTGGGAGTTCCTCCTTGGACTTCAGATGATTAAGATGACATTTTTCTGTTCGGAGTGCAGGACTTGAACTGGTGTGTGTGGTGCCAGGCGTAGTTTACAGAGGTGTGCCAATCTCGACTCAGACAGCTGGTAACACCTCATCTAACTGAATACCTAACAGAGGACGACTCTGACAGACGACCACACCAAAGGCACTGTAAGGGTGGTCAAGATCTAATTATGCAGACCCAGATCATCAGGATGACTTTGATTTATGTGGGGACGATTCCAGGTTGGCACAAAGATGATTCTTCATGTCGTCAGTTTGCACACTTCTCGATGATCTGGGATTCTCCAGGTGTTTTTTTTTTTTTTGTAATAAACTTAATAAGTTATAGTGTAATGAAAATTGCATAATTAGTTCAGGACCACCCTATACATAGGGGTCAGGGGAGATGCCTTGAATTTGATGAGGAGTCAAAGGTGAAGCTCGTTTACTAAAGCGTTCACTGAGGAGTCCGTCCGCAACAGTGTGGGCAAGGTAAGCCAAATGGCAGGGAGCAGCCCTGGACAGGACAGTCACGGTTCACGCCTGACACTACAATTGTTAGCACCGATAACACAGGATTGGAGAGACCACGGGCTTTAGCCTGCCTTCTCGATGTGCACAAGGGGTCCCAGAAAGCGTTAATCGGTGTGTGTGGTGCACTTGATCTGTGTGGTGCACTTTAGGTCTGTTTGTCTATCCATATATCCAGGGCTCTTGTCATGATGCTCAATAAACTTTTCATCCTGCCACACTGGTTGTGCCTTCAGCAGATGTGGCACTTGATTCCTGCATGGTGACCACCTCACTATGGGATGTGCAGTCCAGTGTCGAGGTTATTGTCCATGACAATGGAAGTCCAATGTGCCACACATCCACCAGACTTGAATACGAGAGCAAAGGACTATAAAGACTGAGGAGACCCCATGTGCAGACCTGGTGGATGGATGTTCATCCAGAATGCTTGATTACCGAGGAGGTGGTCTCAGAGAACATGAGGAGACCCTGTGGACACATGGATGGAGGTTACATACACCCGCCTCACACAGAGAAGCAAATCGAAAATCAGACCTTTATTTGAATATATTTTTGAATTTCTGGCATTTAATAGTTTCTTGTTGAGTGGCAAATGAGACTAAAAATGTCAGAGAAGTGTTTAAAAAAACAGATCTTTATTTAAAAACAAACTAAAATCCAAACTGTTCCAAAAAGTCAAATAGGCGATGATGCATGTGGTGCACACCAGCAAGGCCTTCCTTCTGGTCAGATCACAGATTTCGAGCTCTTTATGTGAATGTCGTTTCTGCAGGGCTGGACACAAGAGTCTGGAGGGACCCGAAGGTGATGTCCAGATTGTGGACAGTCTATTAAAATATCTTGGACGTGTGGAAAGTTGACCAACGTGGAGCTGTCCTTCTGATCTAAGGAAAAGAAAAATCTGTTTATTTTTACAGCAGTGTTAACATTTCTCATTGAGCTATTGGTTTGGGGCTTTATGACGCCAACACTAACAGTTTCAAATTAAACAAAAACTCAAAATACTCTGTGTGTATCTTAAATCAAACCTAATGAAGATACTAGAAATGAAATAACTGCAGGTGTTTCCAGCACCTCAGCTCCTCTTCCAGCTGGTTCGCCAGCTCGTTCTTGTTCATCAGCCTCAGTATTCGCAGGGTCTCGATGGGTGCCATCATCCTCGTGTAGTGCTCAATGAGCAACCTGGCCAAAGAACAAGTGCCAGCCGTCTCATCCACTTTGCCAGCCGGCACCCAATTGCCATCTTTCCGGGTGAAGTCGCTCATCAGACCTTTGAACTTCTTCAGATCTTTCTCTTCCAGATTGTCCAGGGCCCAAGTCAGGATGGTCAATAAAGTTTTCATGTCTGCAGTACTTGACATTTATTCTCGTTGTCGACCTCACAACAGGATAACTCGTCCAGAATGCAAGCCTGTTATTAACTGTCAGTGCATGCGAGTCAAACGGCCATTTACAACGTTAATCGTCGTCGGTTATTCAGAGACCAAAGTCGGCTATGGATGGGAGCTTTCCTGGGACTACCAGGAGATGACGGCAAAAAGAGTCGCGACGTGAGCTGCGTGTTGTTTCGGGTGCAGACTCAGCACTTAGACGGTATATTTCGTGCGTGTCCCGTTTGTAAGACACTGTTGTTTTTCAGTTAAAATGTCTCTTCGCCGTCTTCCTCATGCACAATAACTAACTCAGATTAATTCAGACACTTTATGTGTTTACTTTTCTGGAGTGCTTGCTCCTCTATTTATACCTGACGGTTCAGAGCTCCGCCCTGTGACCCGCCCTGGACACGCCCCTTCCACGCCCCAGTGTTTTTGTTTCAGTCGACGCTCTGCCTCCAACGACGCTGTTTAACAATACAAATGGCTGCTTGTCTCGCATGCACTGGCCGTTAACACGGACCTGCTTACCGGACGGGTCATCGTGCTGTGAGGTCGGCGACAGTAACCGTCGAATTCTGAGGTTTGCACAGCCAGTTCAGCAGACATGAAAACCTTACTGACCATCCTGACTGGAGACCTGGACAATCTGAAAGTGAAAGACCTGAAACGATTAAAGGTCTGATGTGCGACATCATCTAGACATTTGGCAATGTCGTCCCGGTTGGAAAAGTGGATGCGGTGACAACGACTTGTTCTCTGCTCAGGTTGCTCTTTGATCATGACACCAGGTGAAACGCATTCACCGAGACCCTGATAATGCTGAGAACGAGCAGGACAAGCAGCAGAGGAGGAGTTGAGGGGAGGAAGGTGGCTGTGCGATGCTGAAAAAATAGACCCATATGCATTTCGCATATCTTCAGTATTTTGCTTAGCTTTTTAAGTAACGTTTAGGTTTACTGTAAAGTGTATTTTTTTTTAGCAATGCTTAAAATGTAAGGCGATACAACTCACAACAAATAACAGAACGAAGATGCTAGCAGTGCTTTAAAATCAACCGACTTTATTTTCTGAGAGAGCGTGGCAAGATATTCTGTTAGGGATTGTGTTCTGTCTGGACATCATTCGTCACCGTGGAGCACTCCAGTCCCTTGTGTCCATAGCCCCAGAAACGACAATCAGATATAACACATTTAAAGTGCACCCCTGCACCTGTTAATACTTTTCGTGATGCCTTGTGTCCATACAGATGACAGACTTCTGCTCGTGAATACTCCAAATCTGCGCGGTCTCTGCGCTCCGCGTGACAACTGAAACGACAGATGAACACAGCGATTGTCCCGTCCAGGGTTGGCCCAGCCTTGCGCCTGACTTATCTTATATGTTTCGGATTACGTGTGGTAAAAACCATAACGAAGTCATAAAGAAAGAGTGAAGTACAGAATATAAAATATTAATCCCAAGCATGACTTGGATTTGTTTGTACTTTATCTGTGACACCGCATCCAGTTCTAGGCGAGTTCTCTGAAGTCTCACAGCTTGAATGGCTCAAGGCGCCCGGGCTTCTGTTCTCGCGCTGCGGCTTCTGTCTTTGTAGTCCTCTGATAGGCACTGGATGAGGTGTTACCGGCTGTCTAAAACTGAGATCTGCACACGACTGGCGCTGAGTCCGAACAAAAATACCTGCCGTCTTATCATCTGAAGCGCACGGAGGATCATCCACACAGAGACGCCACCTTATTTCAGTAGCGGACTGTGTTTTAGTGCTGATCGCGCTTGCGTTCTCGTCGCCAACCACTGAAAGTCTCTCCGTCAGCGCAGATCGTCTTCTTCTTATTTATGTCAGCCAAGCAATTGCTCCACCTCGTCGCATCGTCGCCACACTTCTATAGGCAGTCACACCTAAGGCTCTCTGCGACCGCCTCGTCACTTGATACCACAAACTGCCACTAGCAGGTGAAGCCGCAGAGGAGGAGCTGAGCTGAACGAGCGAGATGGCCGTGGCTTATCAGAAGTAACTTCGGGACTCCAAATGACAGGCAGGCGGGTGGTGCTGGCAAACAGACACTTAGAATTTCTACGACCGACCCGTCGCTATTTGTTTGGCTCCAAAGGCTATGCTGTCCTCCATGCCTCGATTCCACGAGGAGACACTGGAGGTCAGCCTTACAAACTGCCACTAGCAGGTAAAGCGACAGAGGAGGAGCTGAGCGAACCAGAGAGAAGTAAGGTGGCCGTGGCTTATCAGAAGTTACTTTGGGACTTTCAGTGACAGGCAGGCGGGCACTGTGGGGTGGTGCTGGCAAACAGACACCTTAGGGTTTCTACGACCGCCCTGCCGCTTGCTACCGCTGATTTGTTTGGCTCCAAAGGCTAAAATGTCCTCCATGCCTCGATTCCACGAGGAGACACTGGAGGTCAGCATCACAAACTGCCACGAGCAGGTGAAGTGACCGAGGAGGAGCTGAGCGAACAGGCTGGCGTGCACTGTGGGTTTCTGAACCGTCCCGCCGGTTGCTGCTGCGGATCTGTTTGGCTCCAAAGGATAAGCTGTCCTCCACACCTCGATTGCAACTGGATACCGTCTTTTGGTATGCGAGGACAAATGAAGACTGGATGTCCTCGTGGTCCCGGGTGTTGTTCGTCCCGTCCAGGATTATTCCGTGGCTCGTGCCTCCCGGGCGCCGTTTCTTCAGTGTGTTTAGTGAAACGAATAAATAAAAATGGAGCTTGAAAACAACGTTTACAGCTTTCTTTCTTTCTTTCTTTCTTTCTTTCTTACTATCAAGGCCACTTTCAAGTAATTGGGGTCTGTCAGATTTGCGTTTTATGGACCCGAGGGCTTCACACGTGTATGTCAATCTACATTATAAGTAAATGATGTTGTCACCCATACGGCTGTGGGTTCAGCCGCCCTCTCAAAGCGACACTTTGATCTCATCAGGAGTCATATTGTGACAAATACAGTGACATTCAAGCTAGCATGTCCGACCAGATGCTTATGGCGCATTTGTCTCACCAGCGTCGCAGTGGATGAACTAAACCATCAGGGGATGAATTTTATGATGTGGTGTACAGCACATATAAAACTGAATATAGAAATCAGATTATTTTTATAATCCAGGTGGACAATTCATATGAGTAGGTCCTAAGTGCCCATCGCCACCTACCTGCCCACATTCTAGTTCTGTCTTTGGTGTTGATGCACCTGCTCTGCTTTGAAAGGTGATTTTTTTTCTTGTTGTTTACTCAAAACGAAACTCCAAACTGATTTGTGAAGACGAGATGAGAGAAGGGCAGACGGACCACAATGGCAGCTAAAGTCGACCCAATGAGTATTGGCAGTGTGACTTCTTCATGGGCAAGACTAAACTACAGAACCCAAAAAAAAAAAACAATAATAATGCACACAAAATGGGAACAAAATCACCTGTGAATTAAAGAAGAAACAAAGCAGACGCACACAAAACAATAGAAAACAAACTGTTGAGTATTCATATGCTATCACATTATGCCTACCCTAGTGTTTTAGACGCCCCTACCCACTTTGGTCTGGAGCCGACGTTGTGTAGCACATCGTATTGCGGTCCATACAGAGACGATGTGAACCCTACGACTGACAAACAAGAATGAGCAGGTGAAGCAGCGAGAGAAGAGCGGAGGGAGGAGCCGAGCTGTCAAGGTGGGCGTGGCTTGTCAGGAGTTGCTGCGGGACCGTAATTGACAGGCAGGCGGGAGGAGCGCGCGGTGTTAAGTTCTGCGGGAAGACAGACCTGCAGTGCCTTTAAGATGGCATTTTACATTAAAACAGGGTTTTATCAGAATGTTTGTCTTCGTTAATTGAGCAAAACAACAAAAGCTACGATCATGTAGATAAACAGACATATTTAAGTGCAGCACACACCAGTTAACACACTTTAGAGTACCCGTCTCTGCGCGTCGCTTGACAACTGAAGCGGCACATGAGGACTGCGACTGTCCCGTCCAGGGTCTTTCCCTGCCTTCCCCACTTTCCGCTTACTTTTGTCCCACTGTATCAGAATCATTTTGTGTAGAAATTATAAGAAATGAAAAAAGACAAAGAAAAATAGAGAAATAACACAGTAGAAAGCTGTCCAAGTCCCCTTCTATTTCTTTTTATTTACTGATTTGTCTTTGGCTCCGAAGGCAATCCGAAGCGTTTTGTCCGAACGTTTCCAGACTGATAGGCGCACGTTGCCCTGGCTGTGCGTCTAGCACTGAGTTTCTGTCGGTATCGTCCTCTGTTAGGCACTCGGTGGCACCGACTCTCTGAAATCACAAATTCACACGACTGGAGATCCACCTGTCACCACAGACGAGAACACTTCGAACCAAACAGTGTCGTCTCATTCACTGAAGATGAAGGTGGAGCACATCAACACAGAAGAAAAGAGATGACTTTGAGTTTATTCCTGAATCAGGACACTGTCTGGGAATCAATCTTAAGAAACTGGACGAGTCCACAGTGTTTAAAATGTGGTCAAGAAAAATCAATCAATCAATCAACTTTCTTCAGCACTAAATAAATCTCTTTTATTATAACTGACACAAGAGATACACACACATAAATGAGTTTAAAGCGTTTAGTTTATTTTTCCACGCTATACATTTGTCTAATCTGCACGGCATTAGAAGGACTTGAATGTCCAGGTCTCATCCCTCCCACAGCGCAGGGTCTTTGTTTCCTGCTGCAGATGAAGACGGCACCTCTAAGGGAAACGTCGACAAGTCGAACCAGCGCCACCTCGAGGTTCCTTCTATAAGTGAAATAAAAAGTCAGGAAGTCCATGAGAACACTGAAGACATCGACGACCCAAAGTGCCCGGGCGGCGGTGGGGTTTGTAGTTTGACTTTCCTCTGCCAGAACTTCCTTCAGACTGGTATGGGCATTATCTATCATCTTAGAAGCAAGTCAGTCGAGACATCTGATGATGACATTTGACTTGTCCAACATGAAGGTAGAAATCAGTATTAAGATGAAACATCCGATCAGCGAAAAGAACTGCGGGTGGAAGACCTTCAAAGACGGTTGCTGTCCCTTAAGCTTGGAGTCCATCTCGACCACCGTCTCAGTGGAATTGTGTAGTGCAGTGGGTCTCGCAGCAAGTGCCCATTTCAAAGACCTCATGTGCTGCCGGGGAGCAACGTGCACTTTGGAGATTCGTCAGGCAATAATGGCATCATTTGTTCAGTAGTTTGGTTCTCTTTTAAAATTTCTTTGCGGTATCTCTCCAAAAATCACCCCAGTGTGTTCTACTGACAAAGCAGCTCGTCTTGACTTCTATGCTTAAATTGAGTGTGTATACTTGTGGGAGTCCACATACAATGTGGATTCGAGGGGTCTTACTAACTTTGAGCCAGTTCTGTTTGGACCTGCTCAGTTCAGGGCTCTCTATCTATCTATCTATCTATCTATCTATCTATCTATCTATCTATCTATCTATCTATCTATCTATCTATCTATCTATCTATTCTCAGACAGTGCACCCTTCCACCTGAAACATACAGAACCGAACTCCTAATGGAACAAAAAAGCAAATCAGCAGATAAAATCTTCTCCTGATGTGTGTGTCTTTTGCAAAAAATAAAACAGAAAGAAAGCTGCTATAGGGATGGGCATTGTGCCAAGCTGGGCACCCTGAATTGAGCAGGCCCTGGTTAATACAGTACAACGCCCTCTCATAGTTGCTGAGCTCATTTAAGACACTTTGTTCTTATTGTAAAACACTTTGTTCTTATTGTAAAGTGGAGCCGAGGTTGTGTGACGTCATCAATCCCATACACTTGGGCTCAGGCTTCCAATACAGCCTGTCGTGCTCTTCTCTGGTTTCTGCTACTCAGTCGTAAGGTGCACAGGACCAGAATGTTTCTTTCACCTTTCTGTTCACAAGTGGCCAATGCTGTTCACTGTTTGAGAATCTGTCTTAACCAGTTAGACCAGTCAGGTCTCTCCAGTGAAGTTCACCAATCAGGAGACAGCGCTGATCTTTAATCCGACACATGAGAAGGTGCTGCTTGTCGACACTTTGAGTTTTGTCACTTGTGTGTTTTTGTTGTTCCTATTTTTAGGTGTTGTATTTTAACACACCACTGTTTCAGTTTTCTTCTCGGCCATATTAAATGATCACATTCTAGTTATGAAGACATTATTCAGCTGCACCAGTAAACATATTTTAACTTTAACACAGACCCAACTTCGAGTCTGAATAAAGCGTAGTGTTTCTCAGCCATGGAGTCGGGTCTCCGGTTGCTGCCGGTGCCAAATGTGCCAAACCAATGAGAGGGTTAACTTCACCTCAGAGACTCTGCACTCTTGAAAACACTGGTGCGTTCATATCACTATATGGTTCATTATCAGCTTGTGTGGTTCCAGGTAGATCTTTTGCTTGACTAAGCACCATTTCATTCTGGGAAGGGTTTATTGCATATGAAGATGTTTCTTTGTGTTTAGTCAGAATGTCCTCACCAGCGCATTTCACTTTTCAGTGGAGTTTCTTTAAGGAGACCAAAATGTTCTAATTAAATAAAACTGAAGTATACAGCACATTGGTGCTTGAAGAGGACAGTAAGGACACCTTCTCCAATCTGAACACCATTCTTTACCGCACCTTTTCGCAAATGTTTACAGTGACACCATCACTTTTTTCGGCTTTTGATTGTTACTGTTACCATTTAAAGAGTAGCGTCAGTAATTTGGATCTACGTCAAGCGCTGAAGTACGTTAAAATACATCAATTTATGTTTTAAAAGAATATGATGAAACTAATGAACTACGGCTCTGTTTGCCAGCACCAGCCCACAGCGCCGGCCTGCCTGTCACTGGAAGTCCCAGACTTCTGGTAAGCCACGCCCACCTCGCTCGCTCAGCTCCTCCTCCGCTGCTTCACCTGCTCGATGCAGTTTGTGATGCCGCCCTCACTGAAAAAAATGGCATGTCAGATTAAAATAAAAATAAAAAAAAACCATGTACATCGGTTGCTCATTTTAAAATTCCATTCATCCATCCATTATCCAACCAGCTATATCCTAACTACAGGGTCACGGGGTCTTCTGTAGCCAAACTCAGCCAACACATGGCGCAAGGCAGGAAACAAAACCCCGTCAGGGAGCCAGCCCACCGCAGACATAATAAAATTGTTTTAATCAAAAATATTTTAATTATGCTTAATGCACTAAATTATTACCTTCTGAAACAACATATTTTTATATAAAATGAATGAAACTTTTTAATTTTCTGTTAAATTCATTATGTTAGTAAACATGGCTCATCTCAATAAAGCAAGTCCACGCAGGAAGGACCCGAGAATCGAAGCCTGGTCTCTCTATTGGGAGGCAGCAGCACTACCACTGCGCCACCCTTAATAACACATTAAAAGAGAATAAAAGAAAAAACGCAAAACGGAGTAACGTTAGTCTGTGTGATTAAGTATTTTCAATGAATATCTGAATATTTCTCTTTGTGTGTGTGTTTTTACTTTTTTAACTTTTATTTCACTGACCGTTTCCTCTTAACCAGCGACAATATCTCAAACAAACAACCTGTTTCTTCTTTGAAAGTCACGTGACTTTACCGACAAGTTCTCCAACCTCTGCTGATGATAAATCCGCTTGGTGCGTATTAATGTCCGGTGAGGACTAAGTATAACTATTTTGACTCCTACCTAAATGACTGAAATTAGTATATTACACATCCCACAAGATTCATTAAATTAAAACTGATCGTAAGTGGAACATAAACAATACATGTAATACAAAGTAAATACATGCTTGTAAGTAACAACCTGCCATGTCCCTTTTTTTCAGCGCTCCATTGTCAGCTTAGACATTTGGAGCCAAACAAATCCGCGGTAGCAAGCGACGGGGCGGTCGCAGAAGCCCTAAGGTGTGACAACCAACCTAATATAGAAGTGAGGAAACAAGGCAGCGCTACCGACCTTCTGAAAGACCTTTTGCGGGGTGGAGCGATCGCGCCGCTGACTTCTATGAGGAGACGTCGTCGACACGCGAGTCTGGAGCAGTGAAGGATCATTTGTGACGACAGAGAGACCCTGAGGAAAGCGCAGCAAACGCGATCGGCACTCAGCTCGGTCTGCCACGGCAGTGATGTGGCGTCTCTGTCTTGGTGCCCTCCGTGGGCTTCAGATGACAAGACGACGCCTTTATGTTCCTGGGTGAAGGACTCGGACTGGGGTATGTGGTGCAGGTGGAGCTACAGAGGTGTGCAAACCTCGACGCAGAGAGCCGGTAACACGTCATCTAACTGAGTGTCTAACAGAGGACGGCATCGACACCCAGCACGAGAACCGCAGCACGGACGCCGAGAGCCCATCAGGCAGGGAGAGTTCAGGGAGACGCCTCGAATTGAACGCAGAGTCACAGATAAAGCGCAAAGAAACTGAACTAACGCTTGGACGGCGTTGATTGTTTTTATCTTTGTAATTTCACACACGATCCGGTATGAGAACAGGTAAGCTGACCATGGAAGGGACCGTCGCGGTCCGCATCTGTCGCTTTAATCGTCACGCGGAGCGCAGAGACCACAGGGTTGGAGTCTGTCATCTGCATGGACACAAGGCGATCCAAAAAGTGTCAACAGGTGTGCGGCGCACCTCAAATGTGTGGGACACTTTCTGTTTGATTGTCGTTTCTGAGGGTTTGGAGTTTGAAAAGAATATCTTGGCCATGCTGACCATTGGCACTTGTCGAGCTGCTCTTCTGATTCAGTGGTTTTTATTTTTCTAAGAAAAAGGAAAAATGAGTTGATTTTAAAGCAGATTTAACGTCTTCATTTTGTTACTTGTTTAGAGATCATTTTGCCTTAAATGTTAACCATTGCTAATTACTTGTTTAGAGATAATTTTTTAACCATTGCTTATAGTTCCTAATTATTTAGAAACTGAAGATAATGAGCATTAAACGGAAATGTTACTTAAACGCTAAGGAAAATACTGAAAATTAAGGAAATGCATGGGGGTCCATGCGGCACGGTGGCACAGTGGGTAGCGCTGCTGCCTCGCAGGGTTCGCTTCTCGGGTCCTCCCTGTGCCTGCGTGGGTTTCCTCTCATAGTCTAAAGACATGCAGGTGAGGTGCATTGGCGATTGTTATTAATTGTCCCTAGTGTGTGCTTGGTAATTACTTAGTGTTCATTATTACCGTAAATACCTTCAATACCATTTCGCAAAATAGAGGATGTTTATCGTCTTTTTAATATAGACCCATCCTGTAAATTATTGGGATATTGCATTAAATCTTTAAGAGATGTTATGTGGATATAAACCTGTTGGGTTGAATTGAGGTTGTGAGTGTAAATCCCTTACGTTGAAAGCGTGTGGCTATAGTGCCATCTATTGGACGTTTTGTGTATTGCATAATGAAACAACATTTCTCTACGTACTAAATGTTTTATTTTGTTAGAATCACACACACATTCACCTACCTAAACCTACCTGTACAGGTGTTCTACCTCATGTGTATTTCTGGCATTTCAACATTAACGCGATGTCCCTGCAATGGTTGGATTAGTTCCTGTGTTCTAACCAGACACACCACAGCGACACCAGCGAACAGCAAGTCCGCCTTCTCATCTTCCTTTCCAATAGATGGTGACAGACATTTTGGGGTTGCCCCCTATTCCGCTCCTATTCCTGGCCCTGTAGACACACAAACATTGATCTGAAGGTAACTTTGGGCCATTTTTTGGGCAGAACATAACACCCTTATGAGAAACATTAAACCAATAGGCGTGTACAGCGGAAATCATCAGAAGGACCAAAAGCTGTGCTTTAACTGACCCCAGGGGTTCACCCGCTAGTGGGATGCAAGGCCTCAAAGTTACTTCTTTTCACAAAACTTGAATGGGTAATGGTAACATCGGCAGGTGGAGAGTCATTTTCTGCTATTTTGAGGTTGCTGATCACCAATATAATCTTATTTTTGATATTTTGTAACACATTTCAAACCTAAGCATGTGGAGTATCGTTTTAGATCATTTCAAAGTCACTGATTGTGAATATGAGGTTATTTTTAATCTTTGAGCCTTTACTAGCCCCCATAGGCATCCATTAGAGGGTGAAAAGGACAAATGTCAGTTACAATGGAGACGGTAAACAACAGCTAAATCGAAGCACACATTTTATTATTTCAGATATTTGGCACAACTATTATGGTGTATTATGCACTCACACCTCATTAAATAAATCGTTACATTTCTTTTCAGCACCCCAAAATTTTCAGACTTTTTTAGATCAATGAAGCCTTTAAGTAAATAAAATGTATAAAAACAATGTAGCGCTTATAAACGAAGGCCAAAATATGTCTTAAAAGGAATATAATAAGTCTGTGTGTCCGTCCAGTTGCTATGCCTCTGTCACTCCAACAGAGTTACATTACAAATATCTCTAACAACAAAATGCATTGATACTTCCATTCCAACAGATGGTGCATCAGAAACCTTAACAATGCTTTTATGAAGCCCATACCCAATGGCACATAACAGGGAAATATGCATGTGATAGGCAAGTGTCTGTGTGTCTCTCTGGTTGCTGTGTCTCTGTCATTCCAAGAGATGGTGCATCACAAACATTTAAAATAATACATTTGATTACTACAAATGCTTGTGATGCACCATCTGTTGGAATGAACATTTTAAGGCATTTTTTTATGATATACAGTACATTGAAAAATACGTTCCAATAGATGGTGCGAACGTTAAAGCTGAGGCCTTCACTGATTACTTACATTTCAACCCATCTTAGACTGGGGTGACAATTCACCTTTCAGCATGACAATGACCAAAGAATACAGCTAAGACATTGCTGGAGTGGCTTCAGGACAAGTCTCTGAGTGTCCTTGGGTGTCCCAGACTTAAACTCCATAGAACATGTTTGGAGTGCCCTGAAGACGGCAGTTTACAGACACTTCCCGTCCAAATCTATAACAAAGCTTCAGAGGATCTGCCAGGAACAATGGGATAAAGTGCCCAAATCCAAGTGTGCAAAGCATGTAGAGGCTTAGCCATGAAGACATTTTGCTGAAACAGGTGCCAAAGGAGCTTTGATAAAATACTGATGTTAGGGTTTGAATGCTTCAATGAATGAGAGATTTCAGATTTTGATTTGTAATAAATCTGAAAACCTTTCTAAAAACATGTTGTCACTTTGTCGTCATGGGTTATTGAGTGTAGATTGCTGGGAGAAAGTAGCATATTTCTCCATTTAAAATTAAATCTACAATCCGGTAAAATGTGCACACTCTAAAGACTTTCTGAATCTGCATTTATAACTTTTATTTATTTTATTTATTTTTTTTTTATTTGTGTAGCTCAAGGACAGCATCATACATACGTGTCGGATGACCTCCTGGCAGGCTCACTCGAGGGATGTAATAACCCAGTGAGGTGAGAGGGGGCGCTTCTGCTAACTAACGCTGTCATCTCCTTCTTCTCCCACAGTGCTGAGAAGCCGCCCTGTGAAAGCATTTAGCCCCGCCCCTTCCCGTCTCGCCGTCATAAAGACCCCGGGAGTCTTGGAAGGAGGTGTCACTTCTGGTCAGAGCAACCCGCCAGATGGAGCTCCGCTAAACACTGACTGAGCATCAACACAGTCCTCTTTTTGAATTCCTGCAGGAAGGACACTCAAAAAACGAACACTAATTTCAGTTCTTTTTTTCTTTGTTTTTGCATCTTTGGACAAATAAAAGTGACAACACAGTTGGCCCCCCAAAATTTCTTGCTGCAGTCCTGAGCTGTCATTACCACACATGGATTGATACAGCAAAGACACCAGGATCGAGGCCACAGTATGTCCATGGTGACCTACTGGGGACCTTTGTCTGTCACAATAACATCAGCAGTCTTCTACACAATATCCTGGGTCAGGGCAGGGCAAAAAAAGATAACAATTCTTTGTCATGAAGGGGAATTTCTTCATCATGCGATGTTTATAAATGAGTCAAAGGTTTTTGCTGCGTCAAAGCGCAAAAACAGGAACTTCCAACTGGTGGAGGTCCTGCTTTACAAAAGGGAAGGAGGGTCCTCCGAATCACCAGGCTGCTTAGTTGTCATGAATGCAAGGAAAGCCCCACAGGCACATGATGGCACAGGAGTCAATGGCAGCAATGATTTCCTTCCATAAGAGCATAAAATATTTTATGAGGAGAGTCCCTTTAGATAGATAGATAGATAGATATGAAAGGCACTACAGATAGATAGATAGATATGAAAGACTCTATATAATTAATAGATAGATAGATGTGAAAGGCACTATATAATAGATTGATAGATAGATGTGAAAGGCACTATATAATGATAATAATAATAATAATAATAATAATAATAAAAAACTAGGGGCTCTACTCTCTGCTCACTTTGCTTGCCAAGCTTTTTATTTTTTAAAAGTCTATGAAAAGACTACTAAAGGTGAACACAGGAAGGACTTTTATGTTGATGGAAGGTATAACAGGAAGCTCATCATCCAGAGGAAGGGAGAAAAAATAAGAAAAACTGGAAAAGAAAGGAGAGGGGGGGATCCTCCATCTTGGAAAAACAGTCCTGAAGAGTAGACTACGAGGACTAGTCTTAAGGATTACAAAGGACTACAAAGTATTACAAAGTGATTGTGGAGTTCTAGGTGGAACAGAGAAGCTTCCAGATAACTAATATAACAGGTTGCACTTACTGGATATACCCTGACTCTAGAAAAAGGATAAATAAAACATCAAGCATTGCATGGGGTTAAGAAGGTCCAGAAGGAATGAGATTAGTCCTACTTTGTAATGAAAACGAAGACTATTCCCTCGGTCCAGTACCACCCTCCAGAAATAACCCTCTATCTGCCACAGCCAGGTGTTACGTGGGTGTCCCCTTGGCCTGGTCCAGCCATTGAGGTCCTCAACAATGAGAATGATCCTCGCGGAATCGCACCACATGGCCGTAGTGCCGTAAGTGACGCTCCCGCACAATGCAGGTCATGTGACTCATTCTGGACTCCATGAGCAACATAAAGTCAAACCAGCGGCCCCCAAGGATTCTCCAAAGAGACACAGGAGTCCAGTCTTCATCTCAGGTCACTGGATAGTGTCCATGTCTCACAAACCACAAGCGCCAGGACTCTAAAGACTTGGACCTTCGTCCTTTTGCTGATATCAGGAGAGCCACACACCCCTCTAAAGTGACCTCATGACCACCCATGCTCTCCCAATCTGTCTACTGACTTCATAGGAGGAGTCACCAGAGACATGAATGCCACTGCCGAGGTCAGTAAACCTCTCGATGACGAGGTCGACACTCTCTCCGCAGACAGACACACTGCTGATGGCCGTGCCAAGAGGTCATTAAAGGCACAATTAAATCATAGATCAGAGAATCAGAAAAAGAAACAGCAGTTTTAATTCACCCAAACTCAAAGATCATACAATGCACCTGTAGAGGGACTGCAATCCCCATGAATTGGGAGCGGAGATTGACAAGGCGCCCCCTCTTGGGGAACCACCCACAAAAACACAACGAACGTAGCAGAACAAGCATATTATTATTATTATCAATTTTTCTATGGAGCACTCTTTAAGCAAAATGTGCAAAGTGCTTTCCAACAACAGAACAAAAAACATTACAATATTTCAAATGAAATTAGATAAACAACCAAAAAGGGAATAAAAATAGCAAGCCATAATAAAAACAGATAAATAAAAAAGAGACACGCGTAAAAAATAAAAAAAGATATAAAAATAAACTAATGAGAAAGAAATGCTTGTCTAAAATAACATGTTTTTAATCGAGATTTAAATGTAGTTATAGAATTGGATGTTCTGATATCAAGGGGGAGACTGTTCAAGAATTTGGGGTCCATGACAAAGAAGGCTCAGTCCCCTTTTGTTTTTAATCTACAGCGTGGAATGATGGGTAAGCACTGGTCAGATGATCTAAGATGTCTGCCTTCATGATAAAAGTTCAACCATATCTTTAACATATATAGGAGCCTGACCATTTATAGCTTTATAAGTTAAAAGTAGGATCTTGAACTGGATGCTATAACTGCCTGGAAGCCAGTGTAATGATGCTAAGATAGGGGTGATACTGTATATGCAGAGGACGTAGACTTGGTGAGGAGTCTAGCAGCAGCATTTTGCACCAGTTGAAGCCTGGACAAACTGGTTTTGCTAAAGGTTGAGAACAAGGAGCTACTCGTACAATAATCCCCCGTGAAGTAAGAAGAGCAGGAATTCATTTCTCAGTGTTCCCGAAACCCAATATGGTTGTGACCTTAGAAATAATCCTTAAATGATAAAAACATGTTTTTTAACCTGTAAGAGCCAATCTTAGAAAGTTAAAGTTCTGTATTAAACTCATATTAGTGTTTGCTTAATTTGAATAGAACATACATTTCTTTCATAGTCATAGACCAGTGGTTCTCAAACTGTGGGGCGGGGGGTGTGAAGATGATTAAAAAAGAAACAAGAATCAAAAATATGAAAAACACATCTATTGAAACCAAAAAAAATGAACTTAAACTACATTCTGATACTAGAAAAATAAATATAGAGTTAGATAAATGTCGATTTAAGTTAAGTAGGTATAATAAAATATGCATCGATGATATATCATTAATTAAAAACGTACAAATTGGTATTAGTGGGCTCCTTTCAAAAAACTTTAGGGGGCGATTAAAACTGTTATGAAAACTCGCAAATACTTAAAGGTTGAGAAAAGTCGTCATAGACAATGGTATTGCCTTCTCCCCTATAAGCTAGTAAGAGATAGAACTTTCTTGTTATAACTGAGATACAGTGAGATAACTGAGTCAGATGTTGTTTAGGATGGCAGGATCCCAGTAAACAGGGACTTAAAAGACCCAGCATAGACATGGGATAAGCATACAGTTTTCTGAACGTCATTTTGAAATGGTTCAGAAACGTTTCTTGAAGATGATTTGTAACGATTTGAAATGTAACAAGATTTAAGCTTTGAACAGAACATTTCTTAATTCTTTTTTTTTTTTGCTATTTAATTTTTTCTTTATTGTGTGAACTGTTTTGCTTTGCAGGTGGCACAGTGGCACAGTGGGTAGTGCTGCTGCCTCGCAGTTAGGAGACCGGGTTCGCTTCTCCCGGTTCTCCCTGCATGGAGTTTGCACGTTCTCCCGTGTCTGTGTGGGTTTCCTCCCAAAGACATGCAGGTGAGGTGCATTGGCGATCCTAAATTGTCCTGACCGGGAATTTGTTCCTGTGTTGGCTAGGATTGGTGCCAGCTGACCCTGCAGTTAGGATATAGCGGAAGGGATGGATTGATGTTTTGCTTTGAATTTTAACTAAAACTTTTAAAAACGAAGATATTTTGTCTGTGGAATCAATTCGGCATGCCAGGCTTTAGTTGAATCCCATTTTAAGCTAGAGCTGCTGAAATTTGGTCATTTTAGAAAAACGCAATTAAATAACCCTTAAACCACCGTAACTGGCTAGAGTCACTTCCCAGTGTAATTTGCCAGCACGCCGTGCCAAACATTTGCTGATGAGCACTGGCGCCCCCTGCAGTATCACTGTCTCTGCACGAGTCTAACCTGCCAGCATCAGCGATGGCCTCTGTGTGCTCACGTGCAGCCAGTTCAAGTGCAGCTGGCTTGGTGATTTACTGAATCTCACCAATGGCATCAGTTGCACCTTGTGCCTATAATAACAGATATTGCAGAAGTTTTTTTTGTAGTTTTTACAGTTCATTGGCAGTGTGTAAAATGATCAGCATTGCAGCAATTGTGATGCTCTTTGGCTGAAACAAATATGTGTTCCATTAAAATTTCACTTTTTCTTGGTGAATTATGACGTTTCCTTAAAAAGCGCAGCAAAAAAAGTATTTAGCATCCAGGGGTGCATTAGCCCCCCCAAGTGTGTGGCAGTTTAAGGGTTAACAATAAACTCAAAGTTTAACCTAAAGTTGAATAGAACACTTAAGTTTCTGGCTACAGCATTAAAGTTAAGAGCTAGGCATCCCAGGGAATCTTTAACCCAATAAGAATTTTTATTAATCGCCCATTATTAGCACTTGTGTTTAACCTGAATTTAGTTGAAAGAAATTAAAAGACATCCAGTTGTTAATGGGGGTGGCACAGTGGTAGCGCTGCTGCCTCACAGTAAGGAGACCTGAGTTTGCTTCCCGGGTCCTCCCAGCGTGGAGTGTGCATGTTCTCCCCATGTCTGCGGTTCCCTCCCACAGTCCAAAGACATGCAGGTTAGGAACATTGGCGATCCTAAATTGTCCCTAGTGTGTGCTTGGTGTGTGTGTGTGTGTGCCCTGTGGTGGGCTGGTGCCCTGCCAGGGATTTGTTCCTGCCTTGCGCCCTGGGATTGGCTCCAGCAGACCCCCGTGACCCAGTATTAGGATTTAGCGGGTTGGTTAATGACTGACTGACAGTTCTTAATGTCAAGGAAACAGTCGTGAAGCATGGCACGACTACCTCAGTTATTATGATCCAGAGCGAAGTAAAGCTGTAGATCATTGGCACAGCAATGAAAATGAATGTTGTGCTTTCTGATAATAAAGTCTAAAGGTCACATATAGACAGAAAATAATAAGGGACCCAGGACAGACCCTTGTGGGTATGCTGTTATTTATGACATAAGGGGAAGATACAATCTTACCACAGCCGACTTTGAATTTTCTATTGCACAAAAAGAAGAAAAGCAGTTTAATGCTGGCCCAGATAAACCATCCCAATGATGCAGACCATGAAGCTGTATAGAGTGGTCAATGGTGTCAAAGACAACGAAAACTGAGGTCTTACTAAAGTCCTCATTTCTGTGAGAGCCCAAACCGTGACACGAACACACAAACACGGTCCCGGGTTCAAATAAAGGTTGGTTGATTCACCAGATTCTTCAGCACCAAAACACAGGTCTCTCTCTCCATAAACACAAAACCTCCACCACACTGCAAATGAAAGAACTGAAATAAAAAGTATTCACCACCTTGGATGTTTTCCCATTTTATTATTACACTGTATAACCCTGAACCCATAGCTGATTTAATTTATTTTTTTTGACACTGATCAACAGATCTGTGGTGGGTTGGCACCCTGCCCGGTGTTTGTTTTCTGCCTTGTGCCCTGTGTTGGCTGAGATTGGCTCCAGCAGACCCCCCCGTGACCATGTAATTAGGATGTAGCAGGTTGGATAATGGATGGATGGATGATCAACAGATAAAGATCCTTTATTGTTAAAATACAAACAGATTTAGTGGTCTAACTGAATTACCAATATTAAACACATTACAATTATCACATTAAGTATCTACGCCTTGTGACAAAAGCCACTATACCAGCGCTTAACCCGACACAGACAGACGCTGGAGGCACACTTATAAAACAAACAAATGTTTTTATTTTCTTTTTCTTCACCTGTGAGCAACGCCTTTCCCATTTCCTACAGGCACAACACAAAACCAGTACTTCTCTTCTTCTCTTTCTCTTCCACTCCTCTGCGGTAAGCTTTTTCTCCCTCCTCCTGACTCTGGCTCCCGGAGTTGAGGCTGCTGGTTCCTGTTATAGCCCACCCGGAAGTAATCCAGGTGTTTGATGACCTATTTCCAACTGCACCACCCACATGGGCTCAGGAACCACTGCAGCACCCCCTGGTAGCACCCCGAGATCCCAACAGGGTTGTAGAGAACTCCATCTCCCATGGAGCCCTCCTATGTACGGGTGCTGCCCTCTAGCGTCCCAGGGGAGGTATTGTTCTCTCCATACTTGTTCCCCTGGGCCATACAAAGAAGAGGCGTCCCGGCCGGGCAAGGGTCCTGGCCAGACGCCACACCCTATATGAGCCATTAGTTAGTTAGGCTTATATTAAATTGTGTACGAGAGGCAAAAGAAACAGATGAAGAGTTGTGGCACCATAGTGAACCCTGTATAACTGGCAGATCGAAAAAATAACTGAAAGTTAACAAAAATGTCGTTCAGACGCAAGTCTCCACTCGAACGGCTCCAAGATGGCAGTTTAGCTGGTTTTCACTCTGAAGGATAGAAAGAGGTGGGCTTGGGTGTTGTTATTGTGGATGTGACTGTCAATTGCTGCTTCTGCAGTGGGAGGAAGAGAGAAGGCATTAAGAAACAGCGCCAGCCCCTGGTTGGGTGTGTAATTACATTTATACAAGACCTGAAGTTCCTGAAGTTGTCTCCCGAGGCACACATGTATGACAACTGATACAAGCATATTGTGACGATGCAGGTTCAACTCCATGCTCCCATCTGCTGTTCAGAAGCCCTTGAACCCAACACCGATGGTAATGTTACCGATGAGCAAGAGAGTGAGGCAATAACAATGGAGCAAGGGGATGGTTCAAAAGTGTAAAGTGCTTTCATTTAAAATCCAACAAAACAAAGGAGTCAAATACAAGTGTTCAAATAAAGTGCAGTGTCCAAAGTTCAATAAATAAATAATCCATAACAGAAATGTGGAGGTTTAAAACAAAATAAAAAAAAGCCACAATCCTTTAAAACGAGGTTAAAACCGTTGCTGGAAGCAGTCATTTAAAAACAATGACATGCCCGGTGCTTCTTCTACACTAGCGTCTCACCTGCTTCTCCCGTTTGGGCCTGTCCTTTCATTCCTCAACACGGGTCTGGAGGCCTCCCGATCCTGACTTTGATCTGGCACTCACTCATCCCAGGCCCAAAACTTGGAATCCTTGATAACCAGGACGCTCACACCAAGGACTTCATCACCAAGCCTCCCGACTCTCGCTGCCATCCCGGCCTTATGCGGCCAGTCGCCATTCACTGGTCACTCCCGCTACTCGTTCACTCAGCTGGAGCGACCACTAGTATGACTCCCGGGTGTCGGCCTAACACCCAGGCTTCCCATACAGCTGCCTATGAGTGTATTTTTTTTCTCTCTCTCATCCTGCTTTTTCCAGCCATCTCCATGTTTCTTGTCCTTGTTCTCTTTTTGTTCTCCTCCTCCCTAGCTGACTCGCGCTTCTATACATTGAGGGACCATAGCAGCTGCAGCACATTAGCAGCCCCAGGAACAATAACCGATGTGTTGCAGTCCCTCACCTGTGCACTTAGGTGAGAAACGTCCACACCGCAGATTGCCCTGAGATCTGCTACAACTACCATGCCCCCTCGCTAAGCCGCGAGCGCAGTGATTATTTATTTAATAAAACTGGTCCTTGCTGAGAGAGCTGTGGACCCATAACACCACATATATTCTTAGTTATGTTAAAATGTCTGCATCCATATATTTTGTTGTTCTTTATATTGCCTTATACAATTTCTTGTATTAGGAATTTGTTAGTTTTCGCATACCCCTTGGGGTCAGCCATTGTACAGAGCCCCTGGAGCAATTGAAGGTTAAGGGCCTTGCTCAATGGCCCAGCAGAGTAGGATCTCTTTTGGCAGGGACAGGGATTCGAACGGGCAACCTTCGGGATACCAGCACAGATCCATAGCCTCAGAGCCACCACTCTGACCAACATATTAGTGCATAGTTAATGGAAGGTTCTATTATAACTCTTACAAGCTAACCTGTTAATGGAATATATATATACCAGTGGAGGAAATAATTATTTGACCCCTCACTGATTTTGTAAGTTTGTCCAATGACAAAGAAATGAAAAGTCTCAGAACAGTATCATTTCAATGGTAGGTTTATTTCAACAGTGGCAGATTGCACATCAAAAGGAAAATCGAAAAAATAACTTTAAATAAAAGATAGAAATTGATTTGCATTTCATTGAGGGAAATAAGTTTTGAACCCCTACCAACCATTAAGAGTTCTGGCTCCCACAGAGTGGTTAGACACTTCTACTCAATTAGTCACCCTCATTAAGGACACCTGTCTTAACTAGTCACCTGTATAAAAGACACCTGTCCACAGAATCAATCAATCAAGCAGACTCCACACTCTACAACATGGGAAAGACCAAAGAGCTGTCCAAGGATGTCAGAGACAAAATTGTAGACCTGCACAAGGCTGGAATGGGCTACAAAACCATTAGCAAGAAGCTGGGAGAGAAGGTGACAACTGTTGGTGCGATTGTTCGAAAATGGAAGGAGCACAAAATGACCATCAATCGACCTCGCTCTGGGGCTCCACGCAAGATCTCACCTCGTGGGGTGTCAATGGTTCTGAGAAAGGTGAAAAAGAATCCTAGAACTACACGGGAGGAGTTAGTTAATGACCTCAAATTAGCAGGGACCACAGTCACCAAGAAAACCATTGGAAACACATTACACCGCAATGGATTAAAATCCTGCAGGGCTCGCAAGGTCCCCCTGCTCAAGAAGGCACATGTGCAGGCCCATCTGAAGTTTGCCAATGAACACCTGAATGATTCAGAGAGTGACTGGGAGAAGGTGCTGTGGTCTGATGAGACCAAAATAGAGCTCTTTGGCATTAACTCAACTCGCTGTGTTTGGAGGAAAAAATGCTGCCTATGACCCCAAAACACCGTCCCCACCGTCAAGCATGGGGTGGAAACATTTTGCTTTGGGGGTGTTTTTCTGCTAAGGGCACAGGACAACTTAATCGCATTAACGTAAAATGGACGGAGCCATGTATCGTGAAATCCTGAGCGACAATCTCCTTCCCTCTGCCAGGAAACTGAAAATGGGTCGTGGATGGGTGTTCCAGCACGACAATGACCCAAAACATACAGCAAAGGCAACAAAGGAGTGGCTCAAGAAGAAGCACATTAAGGTCATGGAGTGGCCTAGTCAGTCTCGGACCTTAATCCAATAGAAAACCTATGGAGGGAGCTCAAGCTCAGAGTAGCACAGAGACAGCCTCAAACCTTAGGGATTTAGAGATGATCTGCAAAGAGGAGTGGACCAACATTCCTCCTAAAATGTGCAAACTTGGTCATCAATTACAAGAAACGTTTGACCTCTGTGCTTGCAAACAAGGGTTTTTCCACTAAGTATTAAGTCTTTTTTTGTTAGAGGGTTCAAAACTTATTTCCCTCAATGAAATGCAAATCAATTTCTATCTTTTATTTAAAGTTATTTTTCGATTTTCCTTTTGATGTGCAATCTGCCACTGTTGAAATAAACCTACCATTGAAATGATACTGTTCTGAGACTTTTCATTTCTTTGTCATTGGACAAACTTACAAAATCAGTGAGGGGTCAAATAATTATTTCCTCCACTATATATATATATATATATATATATATATATATATATATATATATATATATATATATATAAATTTTATTGTAATCATTCCATACAAATAGATACATTTTTACAAAAAATAGGATTGAAAACAACTCAAACCCCATCCCTTTTAATTTAATTAATGGAATATTCTAATTATTTCTTGTCATTCCTAGAGACTAGTTGCAATCCATAACTCATGGAAGGCAAATACTTTCAAACCGTACTGAACTTATTGAAATAAAGACGATGTAAGTTCACCATAGAAAAGTAACACAACTTTGAAATAAAGAAAGTTTAAAATGAAAAACCTAAGATTGTAATGAAAGAGGCTTTTTTTTTTATCATTTTGCCTTTTATTGTGTGTGTGATGACTTTTTCTGAATTTATTCTTTTTAAATCTTTTTTAAAACAAACTTTATTAAACTATAGAATTTCTTTTGTTTCACATTTGACTCATGCTGGATCCTGCCTATTGCCACCTCAGCAGCTGTTCGACTCTGGGAACCTGGAAAAGGCGCAGCTACAACCCCCTTTAATATGTCATCACTGGCACTGCCAATTTGCTTTCTGAGTCACGCCATTAGTTCAATGGAGTTCGCCTGTCTGGGATTTCAACGGATTGTCTTCTAATTGCACCAGAAGATCCAAGACATCATAACACAAACAAGCAGATTTAGAACACTAAAGAATGAAGTGGAGTTCTATGTCTAGATTTTTTAAACAGAAGAAGATCTTATATTAAAATGTAAATGTTGTATAACAATAAAATGTAGGTGGATACTTTTTATAGGTACTAAACAATGAAATAAGGGTTGCTGTACTTTCAAAAAGCACTAAGTAGTTGAAACAGATTTTTATACAATGGAGGCATGATAGGAATCAACAGAAACCAAAGTACCTGACTAAAACTGCAGTGGTTTTGGCTCAGAGCTGTGGCTTTATTGTAAATACTGCAGATGGAAAGCCCCTTCCATTCCCCCATTTCGTGAAAAACTCTGCAGACAGGTACGCATATTCTGCGCTAAAATCTACCTACCCGTGCAGAATTTCCATAAAAGTTGGCAGACTGGACAAAGAAATGATTGTAGTTTAAAAGAAAGTGCTATAAACCTGTGGCTTTGCTAAAATTAAGTGTGAATTCCCTTCTGCTTCTTATTGTATAAAAGCGCCTGTCTGCGTAAACTGCGACCTTGACCCGCACAAGCACCTGTAGGAACTGCGCAGAGCTGCGCAGTGTCGGCATACGCAATGGAAGCAAAATAACCCACGACGTAGAAATCAAATACAAAATTCGGTAAAATAATGTCATATTGTTTTTTTTTAAATAACTAATATACTAGTGAATTCCTGATAAATACGTACAAAACTCTCTAGTGTTAACGTGATTTGACGAGTGCGCATTTACAGTTGCGGCAGCTGCGCAGGTTCTGCACAGATTTCTTCAATGACTGCTTTGTGACGTCGTCTTCAAAAAGTCCCCCCGTGAACGGCACTGGCATTCCGACGCAGCGCCACTTGACATTTCCAGTAATTAAACAACGTTAAAGCAATTGAGGAACGTGGCTGGCCCTATTTCGCTGTTAAAACGGGTAGTGAACACATTGTGCGTGAGTGAAGGTACGCTAGGGGAGCTGCGCATTCAGACAGGCTTGAGAAAGCCGCCCCTCGATCCACGCCCCCCGCTCCCCCGAGCAACCCGGCTCGTTTCCTTCCCTCTTCCCGGAACAGGCGACGTTCAAGTTGGAGGCCGCAGCTCGTTATCTCGAAACCCGGAAGTCGTCGTCCTGGACTGGGGAATCCCTGCAGACCTGCGAGTCCCTGCGCGCGTTGCGCCTTTCTCGGTCAGTCGAACGACTGCGTGTAGCCGTGGGACGCGCGTGTGTTGAGCCTGCCAGCCGATCTCGAACTTTCGCGTGTCTGCTCGGCGCTCTGCGCCTCCCGCCCAAAACCGATCGTCTCCTGGACTTGACTGGAGGATATTTTAGTGCCTGCCGTCGGCCAGCTACGATTCCCCATACATTTTAATGACATGGACGTTGGAGTGGAATTATAATGTCACCGGCAAAGCGGAGGCGACTTGTCACCGCAGGTTTATATTTTTAAACGTACACCAGTTTTCATCCTGCACTCTTTCTCTCTGCTCGTTGTTTTTTAATTCCCCTTTTTTTGCTGAGGAGGTTCCATTTTTGTCATCGGCAACATGGAGCAGGCGGGGTGCGTGAATATCTGCAACCTGACCAGCACCCTCCCTGTGATCCCCTACCAGAAGCTCACCGATCTGCAGTTTCTCAGCAAAGGAGGATTTGGCACCGTTTTCAAAGCCCAGCATTCGGACTGGAGGACCACGGTGGCCATCAAATGCCTTAAACTGGACTCTCCTGTTGGGGAAAGGTAGGCACTTGGGCGGGAGTGGTGGTGGTGTTGTCAAGTAACCGAACTGGGGGTGAATGGCAGAAAGGGGCCTCATGTAATTCATTTTGTGTGTTTCTTTTGTATGTCTTGTTTCGGTAAGTGGGACGTGGAAGTTATCTATCTATCTACCTACCTTATCTGTTTATCTATCATATAGCGCCTTTCACATCTATCTCGCTGTCATATAGCACCTTTTATCTATCTATCTGTCTGTCTATATATCTATCTATTATAGAGTGCCTTTCATATCTATCTACTGTGTCTATCTATCAGATGTGAAAGGCACTATCTGTCTATCATATAGTGCCTTTTATATCTATCAGTCCTTCATATGGTGCCTTTCTTGTTTACCGCTATTTATCTTATAATGCCTTTTAAATGTTTTTATTAATCACTTTCATTTGTGTCCCATTAATTAGTTTTACAAGAACATGTTACATTATAAAATACAGAACAGTCAACCATACACAGAGTTATACAATAGTTAATTTAAAATTCAAATGCTTTTTTATTCTTTTATTTAGGAAACAGAACAAAATATACAACAAAATAATAACCAAACCAGGCTAGTGAAGTACAATAGCGTGACAATCCATGAAACTGAAAGTCAGCGTATTATATAACATGTTTCATATCTGTTTTATACAGCTTCCCATTATTTATTATTTAGCACCTTTTGCATCTTATATTTATGTTATATTACATTTTTAATATTTATGTATACTACCTTTAATAATTATCTGTTTATCTAGCTTTTACCTATTGCTTTGTATCAATATAACTTTTACATAGTGCCCATACTGTCAATTTATTTGTCTATTACGCTGCATTATTATGTCTATCGATTATATAACACCATTAACATCCATCTTTACAATCATGACTCTTTTTTTTTTTTTTTGGCCCCTTTAGATGAATAAAACTTTATTTGTCCCCAGGAGTAAATTTGGCTTTTTAACAGCTTTTATTTTTTCCATTTATAGTTTGCAGTAGAAACTAAGACAACTCGTACTGCCTACCAGATGGGCTGCAGTCGGTCAATCAGCCACCCAGCTAGCCAGCTTATAGCCTGAAATGACTTGTACTGAGTGAGGCATAACAGAAACTTTATATTGTGAAGAACTAACCTGTGCACTAACACATCAATAGTACTCTCTGTCAGCTAATGACAAGGTAATATGCTTGGAGTGGGCTAAAGACACAAATACTGAACACTGGGAAATCAGTAAGCTTTTGCCTGGTGAATCTCAGCTCCTGCTGATTTGTGATGATGTCAGGGTGAAGTTCTGCCGATTACCCAGTGTCTCAACGGATCCATTGTTCTTGATATCAGAAAATGCAGGCTGAGCTGTTACCAATCACTTAGCTATTTCAGTATGATTGAGTGGTAAGTTTATTATAAATATGATATTTTTGAACTGTTTTGGTGAGTAGGGTACAGTTGTAGAAGTAATAAAAATGGTAGAACCCACCCAATGCCAACCCTGGATCCCTATCAGTTTGTATACTGTATCATACAAAAAGGTCAACCAAAGATGCTTTTCCAACAGAGTATCACACAGTCCTGATTCAGCTGGACAACAGAGGCACCTGTGTGAGGATGCTGTTCAGTGGCTTTAGTTCAGCATTTAATGTTGGCATCCCTGCCAAGCTGGTCATGAAACCCAGTGAGCTTGACTTTAGCACCTCTCTCTGCAATTGGATTCTGGATTTCCTGACTCTAGTAGACAATCCCACTTCCTCCATCCTGACCCAGGACTCTGATGTCCCACGGGGCTGTGTGCTGAGCCCTCCCTCTTCACTTATAACTGTGTCCCTATACATGGCTTTAATATAGCCCATTAAGTTCACAGATGATGACCACAATAGCAGGCCTCATCAGTAACAATCATGAGTCAGCCTATGTAGAATGGGTGAGGCAACTAATGGTGTGGTGTTGAAACAATAATCTGCCCTTAAAATCATCAAGACCAAGGAGCTCATTGTGAACTACAGGAACACCAAAGGCTGCAGGCACATCCCTGACTTCATCAGCGGCACTGAGGTTGATTACATGTCGAGCTTTAAGTTCCTGGACGTTTACATATCCAAATATCATTCATGGTCCCTCAGTGCCTTCTCCCCGGTCAAGAAGGCACAGAAGTGTCTTTATGAGGAGGCTGAGGAAAGTCCAACCATCTGATCAGATTCTAGTGAATTTCTCCTACTGTACTATTAACAAAAGCATTCTGACTGACTGATGCTAACTACATGTTGTCATATTGGATGTCTCTGTAGCAGGTGGTGACAACTGGCCAGCACATCATTGGTGCCATTGAGGATCTCCAATGTACATGGTGCCTGAGGAGGACATGTAGCATTATTGAAGACCCCTCTCACCCCACCCACAGTCTGTTTACCCTTTTATCTCCTGGTATGTGGTACAGGAGCCTACGTGCCATAACCAGCAGGCTCAGGGATGGTTGCTACCTTTTAGTGTTAGTCCACCTTCTCACCTTAAAATCGTGCATGTATTCCCTAGTTCAGTTTTTCCTAAACTTTGTGGTGTTACAGTCAAGTTTTTCATATCCAAATTAGTTTGTGACCATTGGTGGTTGCTTTGAATTTTATTTGATCAACACTTATTCTTGCACATTCACCATAGCATAATAAAGTTTTAAAAAATCAAGCACGTTCATCCAATGCCCACTCACAATCAGCAGAATGGGAGTTGGCAGGGATGGTCATCCAGGATTGGCCCACAATCCACCTTCAATATTGCCGCTGTGAATTAACTCTTTGAGGCCTGAATATTTTTTCCAAAAAAAACCCACAGTTTTCTGAAACGCACACAAAGCAAGGGTTTCACACAGAAATCAACGTGGAACATCTACCGCTGCTCGCCATGACCGCCAGTTCACCAGGAAAGCAAGACAGGATGGCTGCATGCGGCGGTTGCAGTGTATTGAAATCTGGTTTGTACCTCGTGTCATTGTATGTGGCAGTCCCTCCCAGGCGAACATTGCCGTTGGCACGTCACCCACACAAACCTGTTCAATACCACGATTAGCTGGAGACCGATCAGCTGATGCTGGTACCTCACTTTCGTTTTTGATCACTTGTATCAAAATCGGTGTTCAGAGTCCAATTCAGCAATACTGTACAAAATGTCTTCTATGAAGTATTCTGCTTTACGCATTCGCTTCGATCTCTTGTTAGATATCGATGCCATTTTTGCTGCTGTTTGCTCCTCTCTATTCATGCGAGTGCAGGGAATCTTGGTCAAACCAATGAAGTAAACTTTCTTTCTAGAAAAGAGAGTCCAACTAAAGCATAACGACAGGTTCTGTCATCGTTTACAGTTGATTATCACCGAGAACCCCTCCTTTTGACAAAAAATCGACATCCGCCCTGAAATAGTTAACGGTTTCTGAACACTGCGTGGCAGTCGATTGTGTCAAGTCCACTATAACTCCTAAATCTTTCTCATGAAGTGCACTTTTGATTTTCAGAGCTCCCATTGTGTATTCAAACCTCCCATTTTTACTTCCTACATGTTATTCTTTACATTTACTGACGTGAAATTTCATCATCCACAAATCTGCCCAAGCCTGTCTGCTGTCTAAGTACCTCTGTGATGGTTCCACAGATTGGAGATTATCTGCCAGTCCACCTAGCTTGGTATCACCTGCAAACTAATCAACTTGTTATTTATATTCTTATCCAAATCATTTATATGCAGGGTTGGGCAAAAGTAGGTTTGTAGTTGTTCGTATGGAAAGAGACATGCAGGTTATGAATATCACAATAGCTTTATTAGCTCAAAAGATTGTCACAATGGCACAGTGCATTTCGGTACAAGTGCTGAAATTACTGACCTCACAACTGTACACCTACTTTTGTCCAACCCTATATATTAAAATAGCCACGGCCCCAGCACTGACCCCTGCTGGACACCACCCTTGACATCAGGCTATTCTGATAAGGCTCTTCACACCATCACTCTCTGTTTCCTGTTTCTGAACCAATTCTGCCCCCATCTACACACCACACTTCTTTTAGTTTGATGCCCACCCTCTCATTTAGCACCTTCTGCTTTCTGAAAGCAATTCTGCACTCACATGCCCTTTTGTTAACTCTCTTTCTTACATCAAGTTATTAAGCTACTTATTTAGTTATCTATTTTTTAACACATTCCTAATTCTCGTAATGATTTTTTATATTGATGAAGTCATGTATTATTGTAATTGTCCTTTAATATTCTTCAGAAAGACACAGTCATTGGAGTTGCACTACTAAAAATTTCAAAAATTATTATACTGTACATATAATTTGCATGTGACAGATAAGCTTTGATTTGATTAATAAAGTCACTTAACAGTCATTTTCTAACCTGCTTAATCCTGAACAGGGTTGTGGGGATCTGCTGGAAGCCTATCCCCATCTTTCATAGGGTGCAAGGCAGGAACAAACTCTGGACAGGCTGCCAGTTTATCAGAGGGCAAATGCACACACCCACACACCCCAGTCACACATTAGGGCCAATTTAGGATCACCAACTCGCCTAACCTGCATGACTTTGGACTATGGGAAGAAACCGGAACACCCAGAGGAAACCCATGTAGACACGGGGAAAGTATGCCAACTCCACACGGGAAGGACCCAGGACAGAACCCTGGTCTCCTTACTGTGAGGCAGCAGCGCTACCACTGTACCATAGTGCCACCCTCAACTCACTTACAGACAATTTGTAAAAACCAGTGCACTAAAAGTATATGTAAGACCCGTTTATTTCTTGGTTTCTCAGATTACCCCGTCTGCTCCACAGTTTCAAAGTACAAATCAAACAATTCAGATGTGATTAAAGTGCACGTGACAGACTTTCATTTAAGGGGGTTTGCATACATTTTGGTCACACCGTGTACAGTTGGTTGAAAAAGTATTCAACCCCCTCTGGAAAGCCACCGTATTTCCATCTAACATCGTTATAACCTGTAAAAATCACAAATTCAGGTTATCATAGTGAACCTTTATTTCTCTGTGCACATATTTTGAAACATTTAGAGCTTGGTGAACAAAACAAATGCAAATTGACAGTCATGTTGTGAAAAATGCTGTTGAAAAAGTAATTGACCCCTGGGTCTCTAACTCTTGCATGATGCACAGTCAATACTTGATAGGAGCACCTTGTATGTATATATATATATATATATATATATATATATATATATATATATATATATATATATATATATATTATAGAGCTAGATATTGTATAGTTTTTTGTATATTTTGGTCACCTGGCTCCCTTTAGTGAATCTCTATTATTGTTTATGTGATTATTATGCCACCCTTAAACACCATGTTATTTGCACAGTACTTAAAACCCTTAATATTTTAATTATGTAAAACTACTGTTTATTTTATTTAATTACACCTGGAGAAGAGTGTCAGTGATTTGTGGTAGAAGAGTATCTGCAATAGTGAAAGGGAAGGTCTTTAAAACAGTGTAGAGACCAGCTATGTTGTATGGTTTGAAAATGGTTGCACTGATTAAAAGACAGGAGTCAGAACTGAAAGTGTCAGAGTTGAAGATGCTACAATTTTTGCTTCAAGTAACGAGGGTAGACAGGATTAGGAATTAGTATATTGGAAGGGACAACACGGGTTGGAAAGTTTGGTAACCAAGTGAGAAAGCCGAGATTGAGATGATTTGGACACATGCAGAGGCGAAGTGAGGGGTTGTGGTGTAGCGTGTCCTCAGTTCTGAATGAATGGCAATTTTTAAATAATCTATTTGGCTTTGTCGGTCTCCGTGGGTGCGATCGTGCAGCCTGTGGGGAGTTGATGAGGTAATTGGGGTAAGTTGCACCTGCACATGAGGGTGCGATCTTTCTCAGTTGTTTCATTGGCTTCCTGCAGTGTGTGATTGAGCTGCTGCTCCCACGGAGCCGTATAAGTACAGGCCAGCACAGGACAATGGAGAGGAAAAAATGGAAAAAGAAAGAGAGAGCGAGAACAGCATTGGGCAGAAAAGCAAATGGATGAGCCAGCCAGCTAAAAGAGAGAGGTCAGTGTGGTCAGGGGTCCTATGTGGAGCAAAGGATCGGTGCTCAAGGGATGGATCACACCGATTAAATGTGACGAGTGGGTTCGATCGAGGTGGAGTCCTCCCTAGAGATCTGAGGGATGACTGCATGTGCGAGCAGGAAGACAGAAGGACAACCGACCCCAAGCAGTCTGGCAGATGCCAGCGGAGGCAGCCAAGATGGGGGTCGGTAGTGTGGGGACTGCGACGGCTGAAGTCCTTCCAGCTGAGCAAGCCTTGGGCGAGCTGGAGAGACTGGGAAGGAGCTGTGCTTGGCTGGTGTGGCCCTAGCGACTGCTGCAGATTTTTATTTTCGTGTTTTAGCCTTGTTTTAAACCTTTTGGAATTTGACCTTTTTATGGATTATTTATTTAGTTATGGACATTTTGGAGCCTGGCACTGTTTTGAACACTTTTTGATTTTAAGTAAAAGTACTTGCACCTTTTGCACCACCCCCTTGCTCAGTTTGATTTGTCCCCATCAGACCAGTTCATCCAGTTACATTACCGATGGTGTTGGCTTGGAGAGGCTCCCAAAAGGGAAGTGGGAGTACAGAGCAGGACCTGCACCGACACTGGGGTATATCAGGAAAAGAATGTTGAGGTTGGAACCACCAGGCAAGAGGACAAGAGGAAGGCCAAAGAGGAGGTTTATGGATGTGGTGAGGGAAGATGTGAAGGCAGTCGGTGTGGTAGAAAATGATGTAAAAAACAGGGATAGATGGAGACGAGTGATCCACTGTGGCAACCCATAAATGGGAGCTGCTGAAAGAAGAAGACTTGTACTTAACTACATCAATTCTACTAAATTTGATAAAGTAAGGGTTAGGATTTAGGAGCATATACTGATACAGTGCATCGCCGCACCCAACACACAATGAACCACCTCAGTATCCTAAATAAGGACCTGAGAGCAGCCGTGCAACAGGTGACACCTGGGCACTACATTAGTTTCAATGGAATGGAACAGTGGGAAATTCTTTTACAGTGGATGGAGTGCCAATCCTGCCACCAACTCCTGAATGTTCCCTTGCATGTTGGAGGACTTGCTTGCAGGGCTGGATGCAGATTAATGTCATACCCAGAAATTGCAGGTTAAGGGCCTTACTCAAGGGCCCAACAGAGTGGAATCACTTCTGGCATTTACATGATCTGAACTGACATCCTTCCGTTTGATGGCACAGTTCTTTGACTTCAGAGCCACCACTCTGCCATGTCAGTAAGGGCTAGCCAGAAATAAATACACATTTATTGCTCGATCATTTAAGACAATTCACACATATTTATCCTGGAGGAACATTTTGAAGGATTCATTTTAGTTTAAATCGGACCAATTTCCTCACATGTGAGTTTTAAAATTGGAAATAAAAGACTACACTGCATTAATCACTGTGTGATTTTAATTGTGGCATTTATGGATTGGTTTATATATTCGGAAATAAAAATATGCCTTTGTGTAAGGTATCATGTTTCAGAGTTTGCAGTTATGCTGTAAAAAAATAGCATCCCTGCAAGTGAAAATCTATATTTTGAACTGGAAATTGATTCTACTCGTCGCAAGGAATGCTAACCGCTAATGTACAAATATCGATTGAACACCTTTGTAATTGTATTGATTTACATGTCATATTTATTTTTTGGAAATGAAGTTAAATCTCTGTGTTTATCTCATATCATCTTCTTCTTCCTTAGCTGTTCCCATTTGTATATGTGGTTGCTACTTTTTTGACTAAACTGCATGATTTTTACCATTGGATGTGTACCCTGATTCCAACCCTCTCCATTTATCCAGGTTTGGGACTAGCTCCAAAATGTAGGCTGGGTTTATTAATCTCATATCTTTCCAGTATATATTTTTTTTTTTTAATATTTTTTTAAACAGCATCCCAAGAGCTGCTTTCCCACTCTTGCACATTACCAACCTGCATTGCGTTGTAAAAAGTGAATGGATACAGTATTGTGGGTCCACGGTAGTGCTGGGCGGTATACCGGTTCATACTGAAAACCATTTTTATTTTTGTTAGGATATGGATTTTTCTTATACCGCAACACCGATTTAAATTGTCTAAACAACGTTTGGAACATCGCGAGGGAAACTGTTCAGGGGGGACCTTTTTCACTGCTACACCGCTAATTACATACAACAGAGTACGTGCGTTAGTGGGGGTGTTGTGCGGGGACTCTTTTTCACTGCTACATCGCTAAATAGGCATTCAACGGAGTACATGAGGTAGTGTAGGAATTGCGCAGTGAAAATGGACAGAGAACATCCCAAAACTGAAGCTGTAGCTGACGATAAAGTTGAACATGATGACACAGAAGAACTTTTGCCGAAAAAAAGGAGTCACGTCCGTTGCCTGGAGAGACTTTGGTTTTAAAAGGTTGGATGTGAACCATTATGTTCAAATGTGTGAATGCTCTTTCTATACTACTGGATAATACTGCAAGCCAAGCTATACTTGTTTTATTTTTTGTCAATACAGTGTAATGTACCTGGGTACTGTGTAATAGTGTGACGACATGCTGACTTTATTCTCGACATTTCCACTTTAATTGCGACGCTTATGACGAGAATAAAGTCGACATGTTGACTTTATTCTCAACATTTCTACTTTATTCTCCCTGTTTATGTCAAGACTAGGCTGACCAGCCTTTTAAGGCGACTGACTTTTAACTTGACCACTTCTTAAGGCAATTCAATACAGTAATCCCTCGCTATATCGCGCTTCGACTTTATCGGCTTCACTGCTATCGCTGATTTTATATGAAAGCATAACTAAATATATAACGCGGAATTTTCGCTGCTTCGCGGGTTCTGCGGACAATGTGTCTTTTTACTTCCTGTACATGCTTCCTCAGTTGGTTTGCCCAGTTGATTTCATACAAGGGACGCTATTGGCGGATGACTGAGAAGCTAACCAATCAGAGCACGCAGTTAAGTTCTCCTGACTGAGAAGCTAACCAATCAGAGCACGCAGTTAAGTTCCTGCATGCTGAATGCAGTGTTAACCAGGAAGTCTCGTCTCGCTCATTCAGCATCAACGTGTTTCTCTGTGTAAAGAGTTGTGCTTTTTGTGTTTATCTTTGTGTATAGTCAAGCCCTTCATTTTGGCTCCAAAACGATCTGCTACTGCTTCAGGGGCCGTGCCCAAGCGCCAACGGAAGATGTTAACGATTGCCGAAAAGGTAAATGTTTTGGATTTGTTGAAGGCTATGATTCTTTTATTTAAAAAGTAGGAAAGGAATATAAGATCTATGGCGCAGTGTCCTTTTAACCAGGGTGTAAAACGAGTTGTAAATGGATGTAATAAGGCAGTAGTCTGGATGGAATCTGCTTTAGGGATTTGGATTGAAGAAGAACAACGGCGGTGCTACACAATCGCCTGAAGTAGCTACTTTGGAAGGGCTGTAACGCTCTCCTTTGTTGTGCAGTAAAATTAAACTCATTGTTATCAGACAAGTCATTGTTAGTGAGTAACCATAATTAATTTTCTACTTACAGTACTTAGTACATGTATGTGCGTTTAGTGTCACTGTACACACATTTACTGTATACTATTTTTCTTGCATTGTACGTATTTATTGCTGGTGGCCTGTCTATCTTAATGGCTGTAACATATGTGATATCGGAGACACTCAATATCTTTAAAATAATATTCAGGTTTTACTGTACTGTATATAAACAGTGTGTTTACATACATAATTTCAATGAATCTTACCTAATATCTAAGAGAATACAAAGGGATTATGCTGTATAACTGTCGGGAATATTTATAAACAGTGTGGGAGAGTTTGTAAGGGCTTAAAATATATAAAAATAACGATACAAACATATGGTTTCTACTTCAGATTTTCACCTATCGCGGGGTCTGGAACGCAACCCCCGCAATTGAGGAGGGATTACTGTATGTAGATCAGTTTGATATTTTATACAAACTCATTAATTTGGTTATATTGCATTTGAGTGGTCTTACTTTAATACTCGTAGTTTCTGATATTTTTGTGATGAAATTTAAATTTTTTTCTATATTGAGATCGTCCTTTTGAACCCCCCGATATTTACTACGCGGTGAGGCATTTGTACTCCATCAACATTAATTATTTCCAGAGACATAATTTTGTCTATTTTTCCAGCGCGCGCACAAAAGCAAGGGAACGATGGGAGCACCAGAACTCTGCTCACATCATGTCGCTTCGTACCGCAAGCTGCAAGTAGTAAGTCTGTGATAAACGGAATACCACTACGCTTTCCATTCACGGGACGGAAGGACAATCCCGACCGCTTTTATATAGTAAGAAAGAAGAAGAAGATATCGCACAGTCTGGAGTAGAAAATCATGTTACCTGGAAAAACGAAACTACAAATCACATGGTGCATTGCAAAATGGATGGGGCGTGTGTGAAACTCCGCGCCTGCGTAGCACTCACGGGACGGAAGGACAATCCCGACCGCTTTTATATAGAAGGATTAAAGTCGACATGTTAACTTTATTCTTGTAATTTGTCATTAAAGTAGAACATCGTAAACTAAACTTCATCGTAAAATGAATATTTAATTTACTAGATTTTCTCAAACCCCGTTAAGTTATACTGTATAGCACATTAAATGCTTTGTGTTAAGAGATCCCCAAGCCATGTTAAATCGGTACGTGCCTCCTAAACTGACTTCCTCTTATACTTGTATCAAGTATATATCTTAGCATTCTAAATTTTCAGAGAGCATCTGAGTATCATGAAGTGAATGGATTCTGTGCGGTGATCGCTGCCGGCGCCTCCTCTTAGTGCGGAGGATATCAGTTTAAGAAGCATAGTGATTAACAACTTGGTCGGGGAAAACAACACAAAACATTTAATGTGCTACATTAACTAATGAAGGGGTTTGAGAATATCTAGTAAATTAAACATTGATTTTAAGGTGAAGTTTAGTTTACAACATTCTGCTTTAATTATAAAATAAACTATGAGAATAAAGTGGAAATGTCGACTTTAATCTCGACATAAACGTGAGAATAAAGTGGAAATGTCGACTTTAATCTCAATTTAAACGTCAAAATTAAAGTGGAAATGTTGAGAATAAAGTCAACATGTCTACTTTGTTCTCGACATATAGTTTGTTTTTTTTCTTCCCTGTGTCCGTATTTTTTTTTTTTTTTCTTCTCTTCACCGTGGCTGTAATACGATTCCGTAGGGCTATACCACAAATAGCATTATAAATGTAAGTTGCAGTTTTATTATTTATGTATATAGCTTAGCTTGAAGCAAGGTCCATATTAACGCAATTTGCCTTAATGATGGTTCAGTTGGTAAAGATGTCATCACTAAGTTGCACTTGTTTTATTTTATTTTATTTTTATTTGGTGAATGCTGTGTAATGCACCTGGGCTTGAAGTCTTGAAGTAATAATATTATTACTGGAACTTGCTCTATTATTTATTTTATTTTTATTATTTATTAGTTTAAATATTATGCAGTTTAATAATGGTAAAGTTGTTTAAAAAGTCGCTTTAACGTGTCAGTGGACAGAGATCGCTAACATTAACAGAAAGTGTAGTTGGTTTACAA
This sequence comes from Polypterus senegalus, assembly GCF_016835505.1. Lineage (NCBI taxonomy): Eukaryota > Metazoa > Chordata > Cladistia > Polypteriformes > Polypteridae > Polypterus > Polypterus senegalus. Next base: position 3,444,136 of record NC_053158.1, on the reverse strand, counting down.
AAAATATTTACTATTTTCTCCTTTTCTAAGACGTGTTCAGTGCAATACAATTTTTGACAAGCATCTCTGGGTATTTTACTAAGTTTAACTGCCTCTTTGGATGGTTCAAAATATGTTGTCAAAATTATAGTTTAAGTTGTTTGCAAAATGTGTTCAATAAAAAGGTTTTACATTTTGACTGCATCTGTCATGCAATGCGATTCCTTCTCTTCATTACTGCCACCCCCTTGAAAACGATCACTTTATGAGGCCATGCAAACCTGTATTAATACTTGTGTGCACATTAAAATGTTTTTTTTTTTGTGCAATGTACAATGTTCATGACAATGGAATAGGTTATTCTTAGCCAGTCTACTGCAGTAATTGCAGTGGGAAATGTGGTTAACATCCACTCATGCATGGGAAAGAAATACCGTTGAAAACCGTGAAACCAGGATAATTTAGAAAAATAAATTTTGGTCATACCACCCAGCACTAGTCCACACAGCATTTTTAGGGTCAGTGTGACCAGTGTCGATGGGTTACCCAGCCACCATGTGCTTGCCGGGAAACACGATATCCAAGCCAAGGTGACAATACATTCCTTCTCAGAGTTGGTGGGCTGACTATTTGGGATAATCTGAGGAGTTTGGCAGTGTAGCTAGTCGACGGCTTATGACCATGTTTGGTTCCGACTGACTGGTTGTAAGGCAATCTGGGCATAAGATGGACTGGCTATATGAATTCAAACATGACTATATGTATACTATGTATACTACTGTATAGTAAGCCCCTTAAGTTGTAGCAGCGATACTTAAAATTCCAACAGCTCCCAGCAGCTACAATGTTATAATGCTATTGGACAGCTTCAGTGGGTGCAGGGGCTGCTGGGAAGAAGACTTAGCAGGTGGGACCTTTAAAATGGAACCTTAAAGATGCCATGGAGATCGTGGTCATGCATCTGTTTGTGAATATGCCTCATACCTACAGTTGGATTACAAGTTAACCACCTTGGATTACGGTTTTCTGCCTGGATGTATATGGTGTTCTGTGCCTGCCTGTCCTTGTGAGTTTGAACTGATTGGATACGTCTTTGTCTGAGTAAGCGCTCCCAGTTATCTCAAACACCACACTGCATCAGGATCCTGGTAGGACAAAACTTTACATTGCTTTACAAAACTTTACATCGTGTGAATAAAAAAACCCTGCTGTTCAAAGTGTTTTTTATTCACACATCCATCATCAACCACTCGTAAACTGGACTGTCTTGGACATTGTAGTTAGTGTTTATTGTTTAGTGGTGATTGTTAGATTTATAATTTATTATCGCCTTTGATAATAAACTGAGTATAGTCGAAACTGCTGTAGATAATAAACTAAGATCGAGATGAATGAGTCATGACATACAGCAACACCGACTAGAGACAATAGGAAGAAGAGAGCTGGTGTGGAGAAAACTGTCCTATGCCCTGCTTAGCAACACTCACACTGCCAGAAACACAACCCGATACCATTTGTAAGATGGACTGTCGTAAAGTGTGTAGGTTGTAAGTTGATGACTGGCTGAGAACCTTTGAGTACAACTGCTGCTTCTCCAGGGTTCTCATGTATAATGTGTAAAAATTCACACTAAAATATGGCATACGAACAAACTAGAAATGAGTGTATACACACAATAATTTAGATGCATAAAACAGTGTGTGAGCAAAGTTCTACAGTTTTTCTCTTTATAAATCCTAATCGGTGAGAATTTTAATGCACACACACGAGCCTACCGCCCCATCCTGACTCCTCCCACAATTATGTCTATTTGAATATGCAAATCAGCATACATAGCCCCTTCCATTCAGTGTTTTATTAAAAGGTAATGGCAAAAGCACACGTAAAAAAAAAAAAGAAGAAATGTGAAATGGAGGTCCTGCTTAGTAGAGTGGAAGCAAGGAAAAACATACTATTTGGTGGATTAAGCAGTGGTATAAGCAACAAAAGGAAACTGATGGAGTGGTACAGTGTGGTGAAGGCACTCAAAAGTTCAAGTTCAGAAAGTCGCGCACTGCTTGAAATTAAAAAGAAGAGGTCAGATATCAAAGTTGATGTGAAAAGGTGAGCAGGTGAGTCGCCGCTCACCGTCTGAATGTCATATGGAAGAGTATTAAGGCCACAGAGACGAAAAAAAAGTTCTATATGGAGATTAAAGTCAAAATGTCGACTTTAATCTCAAAGTTTCCACTTTGATCTGATCGTTTATTTTGTCATTAAAGTAGAACATTGTAAACTTCATCTTGAAATCGATGTTTAATTTACTAGAGTTTCTCAAATCTCATCGTAGCTAAAGTAACACATTAAATGCTTTGTATTCTAAGTGTTCCCAGACCCAGCCGTTAATCACTACATGCTTCTTAAATGGACTTTCTCTTACCTGGACAGGGGTGCGCAGGCAGAGTTCACAACAGAGAATACATTACATTCATGATATAGTTCTCTGAACATTTTAAAATGTTAAGATTTATACTTGATATAGTTTTCACGATGAATTGCATTAAAACATGTATTAACTATGTCAGGGCACAGTGGCGTAGAGGTAGTGCTTCTGCTTTGCAAGGGAGTTCGCGTCCCGGGTGTACCCTGCCTGGAGTCTGCATGTTTTCCTGGAGGGTTTCCTCAGCGTGCTTCAGTTTCCTTCCTGAGTCATGCAAGTTGAGGGATTTGGGGTGTGTGTGTGTGTGTGTGCTTGTATTTACCTTCCGATGAGCTGGAGCCCTCTATAAGGATTGTTCCTGCCTCACGCACCAAAGCCCCAAACCTGCATGCCTTTGTAAGGAAACCAAAGCACCCGCCAGGAAAAGATACAAACTCCAGGCAGAGGGTACCTGGGACGTGATCCCCTTACATGGGGCAGCAGCACTTCCACCGTGCCCCCACATTTTTAATTATTACAAACTGAAGTTAACAATTTATCTTTAAAATGTAATACAGTAATCCCTCCTCGATTGCGGAGTAGAAACCATATGTTTCTATGGTTATTTTTATATATTTTAAGCCCATATAAATTCTCCCACAATTTTTATAAATATTCCCCGCACAGTTATACAGCATAAACCCTTTGTATTCTCTTAGATATTAGGTAAGATTCATTGAAATTATGTATATAAACACACTGTTTATATACAGTAAAACCTAAATATTATTTTAAAGATATCGAGTGTCTCCGATATCACAGATGTTACAGCCATTACGATAGACAGGCCACCAGCAATAAATACGTACAATGCAAGAAAAATTGTATACAGTAAATGTGTGTACAGTGACACTAAGCGTGCATACATGTACTAAGTAATGTAAGTAGAAAATTAATTATGGTTACTCACCAACAATGACACGATGACTTGTCTGATAACGAGGAGTTCAGTTTTACTGCACAACAAAGGAGAGCGTTACAGCTCTTCTAAAGTAGCCTCTTCAGGCGACTGTGTAGCACCGCCGTTGTTCTTCTAACCGGCAGTCTTCAATCCAAATCCCTAAAGCAGATTCCATCCAGACTACTGCCTTATTACATCCACTTACAACTCGTTTTGCAACCTGGTTAAAAGGACACTGCGACCGTAGATCTTATATTCCTTTCCTACTTTTTAAATAAAAGAATCGTAGCCTCATTGTTGGCGTCCTACAGCGGTGTAGCTTTTCCTTTCCTTCAACATATCCAAAACATTTAGGATCATGGAGGATCACAGGAATCATGGGAAAAAGGGGTCCTTTCATCGGATTGGCTGGCCGAGCAACGTTTCAGCCATGGAATGGCCAAATTGGGAGGCAGCTTGATGGATGAGGTCTCAGGACTCTAAAATATCCAAATCTTATTATGTGATATCATCTACTGTTACGTTCTGCTCCGTACTTCTAAAATCTTTATTATTATGCTGTATTAAGGATTTGTTCTGTTCTGTGTATTGTATTGACCCCTTCTTTTGACACCCACTGCACGCCCAAACTACCTGGAAAGTGGTCTCTTTTGAACTGCCTTTCCCAAGGTTTCTTCCATTTTCCATACAAGGTTTTTTTTTTCTTGGGAGTTTTTTCTTGTCTTCTGAGAGAGTCAAGGCTGGGGGGCTGTCAAGAGGCAGGGCCTATTAAAGGCCATTGCGGCACTTCCTGTGTGATTTTGGGCTATACAAAAATAAACTGTATTGTATTTACCTTTTTGGCAATTGTTAACATCTTACGTTGGCGCTTGGGCACGGCCCCTGACGCAGTAGCAGGAGCAGATCATTTTGGAGTCATAATGAAGGGCTTGACTACGCACTGCTTTTGCAAAGATATACATAAAAGAATCAGAGTACAAAAGTTATCTCTTTACACAGTGAAACACATTGATGCTGAATGAGCAAGACGAGACTTCCTGGTTATCGCAGCGGAACCAAATTCAGCGCTCCGTCGCTGAGCCATTCAGCACACAGGAACTTAACTATCCACCAATAGCGTACCTTGTATGAAATCAACTGGGCAAAACAACTGAGCAAGCATGTACAGGAAGTAAAAAGACCCATTGTCTGCAGAACCCGCGAAGCAGTGAAAAATCCGCGTTATACAGTATATTTAGATATGCTTACATATAAAATCTGCGATGGAGCGAAGCCGCAAAATACGAAGCGCGATATAGCGAGGGAATACTGTATACATACTTTAACGCATGTCATCATGAAATGATATCAACTATACATCCTAGTATTCTAACAGCACACAGCTCCAAGAGGATAATTGGACTTTGAAGCTAGTAATCATCATGGGAGAAGAAGTCAGTATGATCTCTAAGTACGCTCTGTCTTCTAATTCTTCCATTTGTGATGTCTTCTAGCAATGCTAAAGCAGCCATGTTAGTTGGAATAGTTTACTCATTCCGTGCATCACTATGTTGCTAAAGATTGATTACAATCATGGACTTTAAGTTTCTAAATGATATGCAGTGATTTTTTGGTGTACTTGATAAATCCTACATCATGCATGTGAATATGAAACAGAAAGGGAAACCGCACAGAAACAGTGGCAGTGCTTTGATGCTGGGTGCTGCCCATTTACATAAGCAAACAGAAACATACGTACAGTATGCATGCTCGGAGGCTGCTGTGAAAATGTGCATAACTTTACAACAAGTTTAGTTTTTATACCATTTATACATGAGGCCCCAGACCGTAAGGATCAAGCCATGGTACTTTGGACATGTAGTTAATAAGTTTCATGGGGGAACTGAGGGGCCTGACCTAGGCAATTCCCAGTGGAAGAATACTAATGACTCGCTGGTGGAATTAAATCTTTTCAGTTTCCTAGAAGAATTTGGAAATTCCCCAGCAGAAGAAAGAAACATTTGCAATGGATAAAGTGGCCTGGTTTCTTCAGCTTGGCCTTTTCCACCAGGAATTTTGATGTTAATTATTAATGAATGAAATAAATTTTGGATATTTTAAAATCTGTATGAAGGAATACAGAGGTACAGTGGCAAATTCTGCTGCTCCAAATTCCCGAGTGAAAACTCCAACTGTGCAGAGCCACTGTGCCACATCCTGTATATGTGTGGGTTTTCCTTCCTTATTTTAAAATGTATGTTTCTGGGAGCAGCCGAAAGTAGAAGATGTTTTTGAGTAATTACTCTTTAATTAATGAACAAAATGAAAAGGTCTGAATTAATTCAAGTAAACTTTCTTGCCATTTGTCTATTTGACTCCTCAAGTTTATTTAAACACTTTCTTTAAACATTGTAAAGGCTAATATTCTGGTCTTCTCCTTATCTTGGTAGGCTGCCTCTGTTTACATGAAGTAAGTCTACGTTTACATCAACAAGGTCTTGTAGTCTTCAAGAAAGGTGCACCACCAAGTTTGCCTTGGTCGCCCTTGCTTCTATTTCCCCATGCACTGGCATCCACAGCTTGGCCACTTTTGGTGGGCGTTCTTGGGGCATGCAGAGACTGTGGCCTACAAACTGAAATCAGTGTTCAGTGAAAATTACAGGCCGAGTGGCAGTTCGTCAGTCTACTTCTTCACTTCTGACATGGTCACAGTATGAGATATAAAGGATAATTCAGAGGAACCATTTTTGGAACACATTTAGGTGTTTCGCGATGGTTGCAGTCACCTTCCACATTTCATTGGCATAAATAGCGGTAGGAATTACAATTTAATTCAGAAGGCAAAGTTTATTTGGTTGGATGAAGCTGTTGGATTTCCAGATAGGCCTCAAATGGTACGTCACGGTAGAGTGTCTTGGTCAAACCCACCGTCTGTCACCAAGTTAGGTGAAGTGGTCCACTTCCTTGAGGTGTCGTTGATCAATGTAGTCAGGGGTGCCAAAGTTGGAATACCCAACATGTAGAATCTTGCTTTGCAACGCACTGATTCGCAACCCAGCTTTTTCCGGCTCATGCTCCAACACTGCTGTGCATCCACTGATCGCTCGCTTAGTGGCTCAGAGAACTGTTTGGTTTGTAGTTTTATACTGTGGAGCAGAGGGGAAGATCAAGGAAAAATGTGTCTTTGCCCCAAACATTATGGAGGGCAGGGCACTGTAGATAACCTTCACTGCAGTAAAATCTAGTAGTGTGCATTTCCATACTGTAGAAGTCAAGCTGTGATGGAGAAATCATCCAAGAAGGTTGACTATGAATGAGCATGAGCCTTGGCACCATTGAGTATTCTGTGGACTGGCACTGTGTCCAGTGTTGGTTCTTCATTGGTCTCTGATGCTCTGACACAGACATCAACTACCTGCAGCCTTAAAATTACAAGAAGCCGACTCAGCAGATTGAGGTAGTCAGGTGATTCACCCAAGTCATTGATGTTTTATGATGAAAGTCGGTAACATAAAAGAGTTACAGCAATACAGGTGGAAGGCTGTGAAGGAGTGGCAAAGGACTTTAGCACTGGAGAAGGACAAGTGTGGAGAAACTCTGGCCATGTTACTTGAGTAGTAGAATGAAGTTTTGACTGCAATGGAAATATTTGTAAACAGGTATTAGTATCATTTCACTGACATGTACGGCCATGGCCAGAAGTTTAGAGAATGACCCAGGTGTTGGTTTTCACAAAGTCTGCTGCTTCCGTGTTTTTGGATCTTTTTGTCAGATGGTTCTCTGGTGTACTGAAGTAGAATAACAAGCATTTCAGAAGTTTCAAAGGCTTTTATTGGCAATGACATGAAGTTGATGCACCGAGTCCATATTTGCAGTGTTGGCCCTTCTTTCTTTTTCAAGACCTCTGCAGTTTGCCCTGACATGCTGATGGCAGCACATTCTTGCATAATCAATGCTTGGAGTTTGTCAGAATTTGTGGGTTTTTGTTTGTCCACCCGCTCTCAAGGATTTGATCACAAGTTCTCAATGGGATTAAGGTCTGGGAGAGTTTTTGTTCCCGAGCCACTTAGTTCTCACTTTTGCCTTATGGCCCAGTGCTCCATCATGTTGGTCACCAAACTGTTCTTGGATGGTTGGGAGTTGCCCTTGGAGGATGTTTTGGTCCCATTCTTTATTCATGGCTGTGTTCTTAGGCCAAATTGTTAGGGAGCCCTGCACTGCCTTAGCTGAGAAACAACCCTACACATGAATGGTCTGAGGATGCTTTGCTGTTGGCATGACACAGGACTGAGGGTAGCGCCGGCCACCTTTTCTTTTTTCTGGATGCCCCAAGCAATCAGAAAGAGGATTCATCAGAGAAAATGACTTTACCCCAACAGTCCTTATCAGTCCAATTCCACAATATCAGTCTGTCTCTGATGTTTTTCTTGGCTTTTTTACTACTCTTCTTGACACCCACCAGGCCATCCTCTGAAAGTCTTTGCCTTACTCACACCTGCCTGCTGCCATTTCCAAGCAAGCTCTGCACTGGTGGTGCCCACGGCTGAATGAAATTTAAGAGAAACACTCCTGAAGCTTGATGGACTTTCTTGGGCACCCTGAAGCCTTCTTCACAATAACTGAACCTCTCTGTTCTAGCTCAATCAGCATGACAGAGTGACCTCCAGCCTTGTCCTCGTCAGCACTCTCACCCATGTGAACGAGAGCATCACTTAAATGACGTCGGCAGGTCCTTTGGTGGCAGGGCTGACATGCAGTGGTTTTTTGGGATGAAGTTCATTTTCATGCCAAAGACGGACTTCACAATTAATTGCAATTCATCTGATCACTCTATGTAACATTCTTTTGCTTTTCAATATACAGCAAATACCTTGTGGTACATTTAATGTAAAATGATGATACTAAAAATAATGTTTCTCATTTTCCTCACATCATAATTTCTTTTTGCTTCTATTTGCTACTTGTAACAGTTTTTTTCTTTTCTGTTTTTGTTTGATTTTAAAGGGAAAGAAACTGCCTTTTAAAAGAAGCAGAGGTTCTCCATAAAGCAAGATTCAACTTTATCATACAGATTTTTGGTGTCTGCAACGAGCCTGAGTTTTTCTGCATCATCACTGAATACCTTAGTAATGGATCACTGGACCAGCTTTTACATGAGGTATTCATTTTCTAACAGCCTATATATATCTTCCTGAAACATTTACATTTACACAGAAGAAAGAAATAAAACATTTCTGAAAAAGCCTGTAAATCCTTAAACATAATCTGCTTCCTTTTGTGAATGGCTCATAAAATGTAAACTGACTTTAACCTAAGATATAATTCTAGATAAAGGAGATCTTTACTCATTAGATAAACACACTCTTTATTCTATCTTTATTGTCCATTATCTCAAAATATGTATTACTATTGTAAACTAGCAAAATACCCGCGCTTCGCTGAGGAGAAGTAGTGTGTTAAAGAAGTTATGAAAAAGAAAAGGAAACATTTTAAAAATAACGTAACATGATTGTCAATGTAATTATTTAGTGACTGTTATGAGTGTTGCTGTCATCAAGGATTTGATTCTCATTCTTTCTTTCAATCAGGTTCGTTTTTGGAGGACGTGTTGTGTTTGAGTTACATTCCGTGTTTGTCAGCCGTTGTAAAGATAACAGGTTTCATTCATCAAAGTGTTTTCTACCCAAATCGGTACTCATGAATCTAAGATGTTTAACAGGCATTCCCTGTATTAAGTTGTGGATTTGCCTGCGAATATTTAGCGGCAGCGTGTCTATGAACATAATTTAAACTTAAGCTTTACATCTTGCTTTCCTATTGATATGTCTACAAAGGCTTGTTCAGCGTTAGAGGGTTGTTCCTTTCTTACTGCATCAATAAGCAGCTCGTCTTCCTCTTTATCTGAGACATCACACACTGCATGCACGGGTTTACCTTTCCCAGTCCTGCAAACTTTAGCGAAGTGGTTCAATTTACCACATTTTTACACTGTCTTCCTTTAGCTGGACATTGACTTTTTCCACCGTGTGCTTTGTTTCCACAGTAGCTGCACTTATGAATATGCTTGTATGCGTCACTCGCTTCATATTCTTTTGCTGCCTTCTCAATTGTGTAATGCGTTTTTTGTTCAGCGCTCTTTGGAGCTCTTGCTTGTTGTCTGCGTACTGCGTTCACAGTCAGTTCACGTGAGCCGCTCGGAGTACATGCATCGAAGGTTCTCAGCTGTGCTTGTGCTATCTCGTGCGATCTTGCGATGTCCACGACTTTATTTAATGTTAGCTCAGACCCAGCACTTAAAAGTTTCTGTCACACTTTTGCTGAGTTTGTGCCAAACACTATTCTATCCCTGACCATCTCATCTTTGTTTGCATAAGCACAGTCCTTCACCAGCAATTTTAACTCCGTTATAAAGTGATCAAAAGTCTCGTTTATACCCTGCGTCTTCTCATTAAACTTGTATCTCACGAATATCGTATTCGTCTTAGGCATGACAAATGCCTCAAAACGGTCATAATAAGTTTTCAGTACCTTGGCTTCCTCCTGGGTGAGAGTCCATGTGTTAAAAATGTCTCTTCCTTTTTCCCCAGTCCACAGGAGCAGGTAGCTGCATTCTCACTCGTCTTTGCCTTTTAGCGGGCCAGAAAACATCAGCTCCACGTGCTGTCGGAACTTTTTCCATTCTCCCGGCAGGTTAAGAGAATCCCAGTCAATTCGTGGCAAGGGAGCTCCAACAAAATCCATGACTGTCCTCTATTCTGACATGTCTTGTTTTCACAAATTGTGAAAAATTAAATGATGGCGAGAGTTTCTTTTAAAGTATGCAGGGGAACTTTATTTATTACAGCTCTGACATTCACGGCATTCGTGCTCTAAATTAACTTCCATAATAGTAACCTTGAGGTCCCTTTTTCTGGTGCCTTCCTAATGACATAGGTGCCTAAACCATGCCTGATAATTTCAATGACATATAAATTTTACAGTGATCACCTCGACAGAAATCTCACCACCCAAATCGCTACTCGTGAATCTAAGATATTTAACAGGCATTCCCGGCATTAACTTTTTGATTTGCCTGCGAATATTTACCGGCAGCGTGTCTATTGGATTGCTGCCGACGGATAGCCTTATATGGGCAGGCACTCAATTACGTGGGAGGCGTGGTGATGGGGGACGCAACTCCGCCTCACATGACAACTGAGCTGCAGGCTATGGCCGTATATGTGTACGTAAGTAGGTTCCAGTTATGACCGTTACGCGTAGAATTTCGAAATGAAACCTGCTTAACTTTTGTAAGTAACCTGTAAGGAACGAGCCTGCCAAATTTCAGCCTTCTACCTACACGGGAAGTTGGAGAATTAGTGATGAGTCAGTCAGTCAGTCAGTCAGTGAGGGCTTTGCCTTTTATTAGTATAGATTATGAGAAAAGTTTGTAGGCATTAAAGATCATGCAAGAAGGAGACCAGCTGCTTGAGCTGAGCAGGAGATCCTTCATATGTACAATATTTAGCTGTATGGAGTTGGGAAACATTCATACCCGATGCCGTCAAGCCAGACTGAGTTTTTCTATCTCTAATATACATTTGGGGTGATCTTTCTATAAATGAAGGTATCATTGATATGCTGCAGTAGTAAAGAATAAAGTCATGCTGGCAAATCACATAATCTCAGTAGCAGCATGTAGATAGCTTGTGATTAGAGAGGTTTGTGGTGCTGCATGTGTTTTTGACTTTAGGCTTCAGGTGGGTTCAAGTGTACGTCAAAACGTGCATGCACCAGACCAAGCGTGATTGGGTTGCTTGGCTGATCGTGGATTCACATGCAGAAGCGAGCGAGTCAGTCAAGTGCTTTATTCACTTCTCGAAGTTAGTGATTGTGGCAGCTGCACCCAGCCACAGCTTAAAAGGGAGTCTGGGCAAGAAAATACAAAAGAGAACAGACGTTAAAGGAATAGAGAGAGCGACAGGCAGGAATGGGAGAGCCCATGCTAAAGTGGGAGGCAAGTGGTCAGGAGTGAATCGCAGAGTGTGTGAGGAGCATGTGGCGGCTGAAAAGGGCACTGCTATTGAGTAACATTGGGGAGTTGGTGTCTCCCAAAGATGCAGAAGGACTGACAGCAGGGGACGTGTGTGTTTGTGTGGGTCGGTGTGGTGCCTCATGGACTCTACAGGACTGGCGATGGGGACCCAAACCAGGATTATTTGATTGACTGCACCTGTCACTGGATTTTAGATAGATAGATACTTTATTAATCCTAAGGGGAAATTCACATACTCCAGCAGCAGTATACTGATAAAGAACAATATTAAATTAAAGAGTGATAACAATTCAGGTATAACAGACAATAACTTTGTATAATGTTAACGTTTACCCCCCAGGTGGAATTGAAGAGTCACATAGTGTGGGGTCTCCTCAGTCTGTCAGTGGAGCAGGACGGTGACAGCAGTCTGGAGATGATCCTGTTCAGTGGATGGAGTGGATTCTCCATGATTGACAGGAGCCTGCTCAGCGCCCGTCGCTCTGCCACGGTGTCAAACTGTCCAGCTCTGTGCCTACAATAGAGACTGCCTTTCTCACCAGTTTGTCCAGGCGTGAGGCGTCCCTCTTCTTTATGCTGCCTCCCAGCACACCACTGCGAAGAAGAGGGCGCTCGCCACAACCGTCTGATAGAACATCTGCAGCATCTTATTGCAGATGTTAAAGGACGCCAGTCTTCTAAGGAAGTATAGTCGGCTCTGTCCTCTCTTGCACAGCGCATCAGTGTTGGCAGTCCAGTCCAATTTATCATCCAGCTGCACTCCCAGGTATTTATAGGTCTTTACCCTCTGCACAGTCACCTCTGATGATCACGGGGTCCATGAAGGGCCTGGTCCTCCTAAAATCCACCACCAGCTCCTTGGTTTTGCTGGTGTTCAGGTGTAGGTGGTTGGAGTCGCACCATTTAACAAAGTCCTTGATTAGTTTCCTATTCTCCTCCTCCTGCCTACTCCTGATACAGCCCACGATAACAGTGTCGTCAGCAAACTTTTTTTAGAGAGTTGCACTGGGGCTCATATTTTTAAAGAGAGACCTGTTAGAGTTTTCACCTCATTTTAATGGATGTATTTATTTAATGTTTACATTTCCAAAGGACTCTCTCTATTTTATGGAATATTTCTACACTTTTTGATCACTTTGTTTTTGGGGAATAAAGCACTTATCACTTAGCACCAACCCTTTCTGACTGTTTTTGTCCTCTTTTGCCTGGCTCATCCTCAGTTATGACTCAGTTCAAGCTGCCAAAGGGCGTAGAGCCAACCCAGACCATGACATAGCTATTGAACAGTACTGGATCAAGTGCAACAATTTGAGGTGCCTCCCCATGGGGAGACTTCACAAGGCTTCCATTCACCACAGACACAGACTGCATGAAAAGTCAAGACGAAGACACATCATAGAAAGGAAAGTAAGTGGATGGATAGATTCAGACCATTGCTAAATGAAATTATCCATCACATGCCCAGTCTTCACCCTTTATGTTTTGTTGCAGTTTTTTTTTTTTAATATCAAAGGGTGTCATTTACTTTTGCATGCTCTTCTGTAATCAACTTGTTTCCCTTGGATTGATATCATCCCTGTGCAGCTGGGTGCTGAATTTCCTTACAGACAGACCCCAGTCAGTCAGAGTGGGAAACCAAACATCAGGCACAAGAGCAAGCAGCTTTGGCTGCCCCCCCAAGGTTGTGTGCTGAGTCCACTGCTCTACACCATGTTTACCTATCTATGACTGTGTGGCCTCTCAGAACAACACCAGCATCATTAAATTTGCAGATGACACTACAGTCAAAGAGTTGATTACTGAGGGGCGGAGACAGAATATAGGACAGATGTGGCAGGACTTGTGGCCTGCTGTCAGGAAAACAACCTCTCCCTGAATACACATAAAACCAAGGAGATGATTATTGACCAAAGGAAGAGGAAGCTGCAGCACACTTCCATTTACATCGTCGAGGCTGAGGTGGAAAGAGTAAAAATCTTCAAATTCCTTGGAACCCACGTCAGCGAGGACCTGACTTGGTCTTACAATACACAACAACTCTTTAACCGAGCTCACAAAAGACTGTTCTTTCTGAGGAAGTTGAAGAAATTTGGCATGCCAACCAAAATTCTCACCAATTTCTACCGGGGTACAATAGAGAGTGTTATCACCTGCTCTGTTATTGTATGGCACGATAACTGCTCCTTGCAGGAAAAGAAGGCAATCCAACGTGTAATTAAAACTGCACAGCACATCTCTGGAGCAACCTTCCCCTCCCTACAGGACCTCTACACTGGTAGGGTTATCAGGAGGGCGCGCACCGTAATTAAAGAAAAGTACTCATCCTCAACACACACTCTTCACGCTGCTTCCTCAGGGAGGCGGTACAGGAGTGTGAAATCACGCACCACAAGACTGACGCATAGTTTTATTCTACAAGCAATCGGACTACTCAACAATGCTATAAGTTAAAGTCAATCCAAACCACAACTTGCAGCCTCATAAATGGTACTGACTGCTGCGGTATGTCATCAGGCTCTGTGCACCTTATTTTGTAATCGTATAAATGCAATTGCTATTAGTTTTTATACTTCTTTTGTCTTTTGTCTTTGTATATGAAGGTGAGCAAGCAAAGTAAGAATTTCATTACATGGTTTTAGCATGTGTTTTTACTGTGTATATGACAAACTTATTGTATCTTGTAACATTATTTATACAGAATTATTGTAAACTTTAGTTTGTTAGGTTTTTATCTGATTAGTATTTGCATGTGTTTATATGTTAACTTATACTATTTTGTAATTATTATTTTTTTATTTTTTGCAGAAAGATATGTACCCATTGCTAGCCTGGCCACTAAGGCTTCGAATTCTTTATGAAATTGCCCTGGGTGTCAATTTTTTGCATAATATGACACCACCATTGTTACATCATGATCTTAAGACTCAGAATATTCTTCTAGATGCCGAATTCCATGTAAAGGTAGAGTATATGTTTATATTCTCCACATTCTGCCAATATCTATTATAACCTGATGCGTATCCCACAAGAAGTTACTTGTATCACAAGAGGCATTGTTGAAGGACAGGCCCATTGGGTTTCTATTGAATGATTAGTGCTTTTGTGTGGCGGTTCAAATGAAAAACGATTACTGGACAGTTAAGGCTGATATTGTAGAGAGAATTTTTCATAGATATTAGTCATAATGAGAAGTAATTTCTTGCAGACAAAAAGCCTGGGAGTTGGTGGCATAATTGGCACTCCAGCCACCATAAAATACCTGGCTCCATTCCATTTTGAACTTATGTGGTGCTGAGGTGTCACCTGCTGCATGGCAGCACTCGGGTCCTAACCTGGGATCCTGAGTTGATTAGTCATGTGGTGGGTGCAACAATGTGCTGTATCAGCATGTGCTCCTAACCTCTTCAATTTTACCTTGATTATGGTTATACCAACTTGTGTATTTTGTATATTTTCCTTCTTTTCACCTCTGATACCCACTACTGAAGGCGAACAGATGACCAATTCAAGTTAATGAAGCAGACTGTGTGCATGGGTATAAAACTGCTCACTGTCTCTGGCTTTTTGTGCAGGCGGCTGAGCGGACAGTCAATCCGGCATCTGCAAGTCCAGCTGGAATCCCACACATGGAAGCCTTTCCATCAGTATGTCTTATGAAGTCTTCCCAGCGGCTTAACCACAAGCGGAAGACAACCAGGGCCACTAGCATTTCACTCCGCCCAGTTCTTTAACTCAGTGTTTCCCATGGACCAGCATTGGTCTGTAAATCTTTTGGGCCAGTCTGTGAAAAGGCAGATGTGGAAAATACAGTATGTTACTCTTTTTATTGTCTACTGCTGGTCTACTAAAATCGGGGTTGGGGAAGTAAGAACAGAAATAATGATTAGCTACTAGAAATGTTAATTATGAATTCTTATGGTCGTCTAATAGGGACACTTATGAAAACAGCCAAACCCGTTTCTTTAAAGACCTACAAAGTTTAAAATATATGATTATGCAGTATTAATGTTAGATACATTCACTGGCCAGATTATATGCTACTTCTGAGTTGGACCCCCTTTTGCCTTCAGAACTGCCGTAATTCTTCGTGGCACAGATTGAACAAAGTGCTTGACACATTCCTCGGGGATTTTGGTCCATATTGACGGCAGCACATCCATCATGCTTATCTCCCATTACACCACAGTCCAAAGATGCTCTGTTGGATTGAAATCTGGTGACTGTGGAGGCCATTTGAGTCCAGTGAAGTCATTGTCACCTTAAAGAAAGCACTTTGGAATGATTTGAGATTTGTGACATGATGCGTTATCTTGCCGGAAGGAGCCATCAGAAGATGGATATACTGCAGTCATAAAGAGATAGACATGGTCAGCAATAACACTCAGGTAGGCTGTGGCATTTAAACGATACTGAGTTGGTACTAAGGGACCTAAAGTGTGCCAAGAAAATATCCACCACCAGTCTGAATTTTTGATACAAGGCAGGATGGATCCATGCTTTCATGTTGTTGACGCCAGATTCAGATCCTATCATCTGAATGTCACAGCGGAAATCGAGACTCTTCAGACCAGGCAACGTTTTTCCAATGTTCTATTGTCCAGGTTTGGAGAGCCCATACAAATTGTAGCCTGGTGTGGTCTCCTGCTGCTGTAGCCCATCTGCGTCAATGTTTGATGTGTTGTACATTAAGAGATGCTCTTCTGCATACCTCAGTTGTAATAAGTGCTTATTTGAGTTACTGTTACCTTTCTATCAGCTCAGACCAGTCTGGCAATTCATCTCTGACCTCTGGCATCAACAAGGCATTTTTTTGTCCAAAGAACTGCTGCTCACTGGATATTTTCCCTTTTTGGACCATTCTCTGTAAACCTTACAGATGGTTGTATGTGAAAAATCCCAGTAGACCAGCAGTTTCTGAAATTCTCAAACCAGCCCATCTGGCACCAACAACCATGCCACGTTTAAAGTCCCTTAAATCACCATTCTTCCCAATTCTGAAGCTTGGTTTGTACTTCAGCATGTCATTGTGACAATGTCTACATGCTGAAATGCATTGAGTTGCTGCCATGTGATTGGCTGATATTTATATATTTGAGTTAAAAAGCAGTTGAACAGGTGTACCTAATAAAGTGGCCAGTGAGTGTAGATCGAACAAACAAACTTTATTTGCCTCCAGAGGGGAAATTTGGCTTTTTACAGAAGCTCCTTTAATAAATAAATATATAAATATTTAGATAAGTAAGTAAGTAAATAAATAAACGCACACACTTTGGTGAGAGAAAAACTTGGGGAAAAAAAAACTCACACTGTTCCACTCCATCTGAACTAGTGTGGTGCTTGGCTGCACTCGGGTCCTAATCTGGATCCTGATTTGGTTTGTTGTGTGGTAGGTGCGCCAATGCGCTCTCTCTCTCTCTCTCTCTCTCTTTGGTGAGAACACACCAGTATGACTATAAAGAAAGAAAACTTCTGACTTGGCTGTTCCAGTCAACTGAGGAATTATGCAGACGTGCTGCTTATGGTATTATGGAGCCCCTTTCACTCTTCTTGACACGTGTCTGCTGAACAATTCATTGGCTGAAAGTCCTCAGTGTTGGTGTGTCAGAGAGAGGTTTGCAGCATTGGTCATAATGGCACTCAGTTTCTTAATGTACTTACTATAAATAAATCATGAAAAGGCCAATTAAAAGCTTATATAGTTCAACATTACTAGCCTGATATTGTCTAGCAGTAAAACATTCCATATTTTCTGTGCATAAAGGCAAATGGCTGCCTCACCAGTTGTATTCAGCAAGTCAGTATTTGTAGCTCTGAGATTACAGTTGTCCAGTATTTGTGCCTTTTCTATTAGCTTGAAAGCTTCTCCTCGGCCCTTTCTTAATAACAAGTTGCTTTCATCTACAGAATTGCTGCACACTGATGATTGTTTTTTTTTCTGTCACTCCATTTTTTCTAAACTTGAGATACTGGAGTGCTTAAAATCTCAGGAGGGAAGGTAGAACCACCACATCTTGCAACGACAACCTTACCATAGTCCAAATTTCTTAGATCACGTCTTGCCCAGTGTAATGACTGCTGAATCTCCTGACCATTTCTGCATGCTAAACAGATTGAGTTGCAGCCACATGGTGGGCTGTTTGTAGGAGCAGGAGATTTGCGTTGTACACAGTTCAGTAGCTAATGAGTGCATACGGATATGTGTGTCTATGCACATATAGTGTTTTGGTTTATGACATACACATTTGTACCATATCATACCATTTTCTGAGCCTACTTAATCCTGAGCAGAATCACAGGGATGCTTGTTTGTAATCATCCATACTCTAAAGTTAGGTAATCATGTTTCATGTGACTTCTGCTCACTTTTTCATTCTCAATGTCAGTGTCCACATAACTTAAATGCCATTGGCTTGCAACACTGAACGGAGGAGCAAAAAGATACTTCATTAGATAGATAGATACTTTATTAATCCCAAGGGGAAATTCACATAATCCAGCAGCAGTATACTGATACAAAAAACAATATTAAATAGTATTAAATTACAGAAGCACTGGCTCAGCTAGAATAGTACCTTGACAGATTTAAAAGGTAACGTAACACAGTTTCATTTAGTCCCAGGCTCCTTGCTTTAATTTAGCTTGTTCACTATTTTAACACAATTGGTGAAGTACCATACTTACTGTGTGACTGATAGAATGCTTAGAGGTCCACAAGTAGAAATATTAGGGTGCCAATCCAGTCGTCCCATTTAATCAAATGAAAAGTGCAAACAAAATCCTCAGCTGATGGCACCAGAAATGAACAAGAAAAAAAAAAAAAAAAGGGTTTCCTTCAGCTAGTCAACTCCTCTCGGCTTGCAATGCCTGCTTTTAGTCTATGGGCTAGGAGCTGCGTCTTATATCGAGTGACATCTCCTTCCGTGGACTGCGGGATATTGGGGGACCAGCATGGGCATGAGTAAAATGCCCTCACTGGGTGTCATCTCAGCACTGTGGAGGGAACAAAAGAGGATAAGGTTAGCGCCAGTGTCCCAAACCTCCATCCGGGGTGGCAGTACATACCTCAGATGAGCCTGGAAGATGATCCACTGGCGCACATGTGTGACAACTGATTTGCTTTTTCAAGGCTCAATGCAAAGAACAGTTTTCACTTTCTAAGTTTGTGCAAAGATATGCATCTGACAGCTTTGTAGTTGTCATTATTTAAATCAGGTGGAGTCTGCTAATGCTGTTTATGAGAAAACTTGCAAGAGTGCTGTTAGTACAGTAGGAAAAATGGAATATACTTTGTACTTCAGACGAGAGTGAGACGTCTCCTTTGTTCTGTTATTGTTCATTTATGCTGTATATACATTTAATATAGAAGTTGTCTATAATAGATTCATTTCATTTAGTAGTGCAGTAGACCGTAGGACTTTAAGGACCTTCTAAACTTGAGTTGCTTTTACAAGAATTAAGTGGATAGGGCTGGTGAGTTTTGTTTGGCTGAATGGCCTGTTCTCATCCAGATTGTTCTAATGTTCTAATTCTTTTTTTTTTTTCTCCCTAACAGATTGCAGATTTTGGCCTTTCTAAATGGCGCCAACTGTCTATTAGCAAATCATCAGGCTCTAAGCCTCCTGAAATGGGAGGAACAGTCATCTATATGCCTCCAGAAGAATATGAACCCTCCAAAAGTAAGCGGGCAGATGTAAAACATGACATGTACAGGTATGCCACACTTTAAGCCAAACTTGGGTACCATAAAGTGCTGTTTTACTACATAGCTTAACTTGTACTTAATGTATGGGAGGAGGAGAACAGACACTGAGTCAGATGAGTAATGTAAAGTATTTAAAGGTGTGAAAAAAATGGGAAAGGCTGCAGACACGGGGCATAAAGCATTCAAAATGCGTTCCCAAAATGAGTGTAATCTGCTGTGTCTTTAAAAGAACACACTCTGTCACTAAACACTATTACCAATACATTAATTTGTACTAGAAGAAGTGCTGTGCAAATGTAACTCGATAAGATTGCTATAAATATTATACATGTTAATAAGATGATCTTACCAGTCCTACAGTCTTAAAACGTGTGAGGTTTATTAGGAGGACTGGCTGTTTGTCAGGGGTCACTTACAAGATCAGGCTACGTTACATGTAGTGAGCCAAGTGCAGGAATTGATCCGGAAATATTTTGATTTAAAATCTATCTGGCATCACATGTGTGTATGTCATACCATGCAAGAATAGGTGGACATTTCTATTACACTATAAATGCACAAACAAGCACAATATTATACTAATTTACCGCCTACAAAAGTTAGTCATGAAAACAACAGCTCACAAGTACTGCGGCCTGGCAGTAAGCACTTCCTTAAAAGCACACAGTACCACAGTTTCATTATGCTTAGGTAAAGAAACACAGCAGTTGAAAAAGTGTGGCTAACAAGTAATAGTTTAGGCAAAAATACAGAATGAGTGTTTTAGCCTTTGTATTTGTTTACTGTGAGTTTCACCCAGTGTTACTACTTCCAGCAAATTCATTTCTGATTTTTTTTGGCATATCCGTCGCAAATAAGATTTTTATTGATCACTGCTCTATAAACAACAGGAATACTTCGAATCTGACCCTTAACCTCCTTAGCTTTATGTTTTGCCCCAGGAAAAGATGCTGAATGTTTTCCAACAAGAAAAAATGTTATGATGTATAACAGTAATATGTAAATACCAAAGTCGACATAATCACAGTAGAAAAGGTCTGCCTGGTGTCCACTGCTGTACTGATGCAGATTTGCAGACATGTTTTGAGACAGTAACCCACGCATAGCCCCGTGTTACAATCGTGGCAACAGAAGCACGTTTCTTAGCACACTTATATTTTATCTATTGACTGATCTGCACAATTACATGTCTCATGTGTCCTTATAAGCTACCACAGTGCAAGGCGTAGTGACTTCTGCATTTCCCCTGACAGGAACATTGGCAGTTTCCACATTGTAAACAGTGCTTTTCCTTGCACTTTATTGCAATTATTTTGTCTTTATGTCACGTCTACTGTCACACTACAGTGAAGCTTTATGTGACCAAACTCATCAATCATTTTGCAGTGGTTTGATCACACACAGGTGGTATAGTGGTAGTGCTACTGCTTTTCAGTAAGGAGATTGTGGGTTCGCTTCCCGGGTCCTCCCTGTGTGGAGAGCGCTTTGAGTAGTGAGAAAAGCGCTATATAAATGTAATGAATTATTATTATTATTACAGTTTGTCATTACTATTGGTTGATTTGAGCGGTGGTTCCTTTTCATTTCCTTTTTAAACTACCTTTACATATTTCCGTTTGCCATTGTGTTTTTCGTTGGAGGCTCCAACCTCCCGCTCATGAATATTGAAGAGTTACCTTAGAATTACCATAAAGTAGCTGAAAGTATAGAAATATTATTATTACTATTTCTTTTTTTTTTTTTTTTTTTGTAGCATGATGTTACTTCATCTACTAGATGGCAGCAAAATGCTGCCTCAAGATTTATTTAACACTATAACGCATCTCATTACATATCCCACCTAGCCTGACATGGGCTTAAACTGTAACTATATAGAATTCCGAGCCTGAGGCATGCTCGGGATAGATAGATACTTTATTAATCCCAAGGGGAAATTCACATAATCCAGCAGCAGCATACTGATACAAAAAAACAATATTAAATTAAAACGTAATAAAAATGCATGTAAAAATAGACAATAACTTTGAATAATGTTAGCGTTTACCCCCCCCGGGTGGAATTGAAGAGTTGCATAGTTGTGGGGGAGGAACGATCTCCTCAGTCTGTCAGTGGAGCAGGACGGTGACAGCAGTCTGTCGCTAAAGCTGCTCTTCTGTTTGGAGATGACACTTTTCAGTGGATGCAGTGGATTCTTCATGATTAACAGGAGTTTGCTCAGTGCCCGTCGCTTTGCCACAGATGTTAAACTGTCCAGCTTCATTCCTACAATACAGCCTGCCATCCTCACCAGTTTGTCCAGGTGTGAGGCGTCCTTCTTCTTTATGCTGCCTCCCCAGCACACCACCGTGTAGAAGAGGGCCACCACAACCATCTGGTAGAACATCTGCAGCATCTTATTGCAGATGTTGAAGGACGCCAGTCTTCTAAGGAAGTATAGTCAGCTCTGACCTTTCTTACACAGAGCATCAGTATTGGCAGTCCAGTCCAGTTTATCATCCAGCTGCACTCCCAGGTATTTATAGGTCTGTACCTCTGTCTCCTCTGATGATCACGGGGTCCATGAGGGGCCTGGGCCTCCTAAAATCCACCACCAGTTCCTTGGTCTTGCTGGTGTTCAGGTGTAAGTGGTTTGAGTCGCACCATTTAACAAAGTCTTTGATTAACTTAGCACGATAGCAGTGTCGTCAGCGAACTTTTGCACATGGCAGGACTCTGAATTGTATTTGAAGTCTGATATATGTTGGCTGAACAGGTCCGGAGAAAGTCCAGTCCCCTGCGGCACTCCTGTGCTGCTGTCCACAATGTCAGACCTGCAGTTCACGAGACACACATACTGAGGTCTGTCTGTAAGATAGTCCACGATCCATGCCACCAGGTATGAATCTACTCCCATCTCTGTCAGCTTGTCCCTAAGGAGCAGAGGTTGGATGGTGTTGAAGGCGCTAGAGAAGTCCAGAAACATAATTCTTACAGCACCACTGCCTCTGTCCAAGTAGGAGAGGGATTGGTGTAGCATATAGATGATGGCATCCTCCACTCCCACTTTCTCCTGGTATGCGAACTGCAGAGGGTCGAGGGCGTGGCGGACCTGTGGCCTCCGGTGGTGAAACAGCAGCCGCTCCATGGTCTTCATCATATGCGACGTCAGAGCAACAGACCGGAAGTCATTCAGCTCACTAGGAAGTGATTCAGCTCACTAGGACGTGATACAGATGTTTTCCAAAGCCTCGGGACTCTCCCCTGCTCGAGGTTCAGGTTGAAGATGCGCTGTAGAGGACTCCCCAGTTCCAATGCACAGGCCTTCAGCAGTCGTGGCGATACTCCATCTGGACCCACTGCTTTCCTGGCATGAAGTCTCCTCAGCTCTCTGCTCACCTGGGCTGCTGTAATTGTGGGTGGGGATGTCTCTCCTATGCTGGTATCAGCAGAAGGATGGTTGGAGGATGCAGTACTCCGAGGTGAGAGTGGGTTAGGGTGGTCAAACCTGTTAAAGAAGTTGTTCATTTGGTTTGCTCTCTCCACGTCTCTCTCGATGGTTACACCCCGCTTCAAGCTGCAGCCAGTGATGATCTTCATCCCATCCCACACTTCCTTCATGCTGTTATTCTGCAATTTCTGATCCAGCTTTCTCCTGTACTGCTCCTTCAATTAAATGCAATTGAATTTAAAACCCCTTTTTGTAATTTTGTAAAACTTTTACTTCTCAATGTTTGTTTACTGAGCAAAAAGTGTTCGAAGTAGTTTTGTGTTCACTTATATTTCTTTATGCCAATCCATTTTATATTATTGTACACACTGCCTTTATGTACAGTATGATGTAGCAAAATATGTGATATATACTTGAGTGTACTGTATACTTAGTGCATAGAGCATATATACATATGCATGTATATTTATGCATTTATGTACAGTACAGGCCAAAAGTTTGGACACACCTTCTCATTCAATGTGTTTTCTTTATTTTCATGACCATTTACATTGATAGATTCTCACTGAAGGCATCAAAACTATGAATGGACAAATGTGGAGTTATGTACTTAACAGAAAAAAGGTGAAATAACTGAAAACATGTTATATTCTAGTTTTTTCAAAATAGCCACTCTTTGCTCTGATTACTTTTTTACTCTCTCTTGGCATTCTCTCGAACACCTGTGAAGTGAAAACCATTTCAGGTGGCTACCTGTGACTACTTGTTGAAGCTCATCGAGAGAATGCCAAGAGATTGTTAATTATTTCATATATGATTGTCCCCTAACATCAGAAGGGCCTGACTGAAAACGCTATGGAACGATATGGAAGCAGAAGACTATGAAAGGTCACACTCCATTTAGCTAAGGACAAAACCATAAGACTACGCAGGGATTAACAGAATTAGGAAAATGCTGCCTGATTTGACATCTGAGTTTGTGCTTTGACATGCATAGGGTTAGAATTTGACATAAAACCCATCCGACTTTGTGTCATTGATAGCATAAAGAGTTGAGAAATGTTTTCTTTTTTTCTTTTTGAGGGAGAGAAACAACTAAAGGACTTTTTCTGGTTGTGCAGAAATCGTTGGCATTCGCAGCAGAGTGTCAGTTAAAACACTTGGAAAATAGATTTCAGATCCAAACTTTAATATGCAAATATAGATGTACATACAAGTCTGTGTGGTCTACAATAAAAAGTTAAAGTAGAATTATTCTTAGTTCTCAAATTACACATAAAGGAAAATAACGTTGCAGAATCTTACACACATATTAAACGCAAAGTTACAATACTGAAATTGGTCACTAGATTATGACTAAAGGCACTATTGAGAAGCGTTTTACCGAGTTCATGAACTTACAGGTGTAACTATTATAACGTTATTAATAAATTAAATATTCTCAGTTAACAGTGCCTTATAAGAATTGCAGAGACAATTAGAGTTCTCAAAAATATAACATCATTACTTTCTGGTTCTTTACTCATTTAACTTTAACAAGGGAATACAGTAAGCACTATATCCCGCTTCGACTTTCGTGGCTTCACTCTATTGTGGATTTTATATATAAGCATATTTAAATATATATCCCAGATTTTTCGCTGGTTCACAAGTTTCTGTGGACAATGTTTTTTTTTACTTTTGGTACACGTTTCCTCAGTTGGTTTGCCCAGTTGATTTCATACAAGGGACGCTATTGGTGGATGGCTGAGAAGCTCCCCAATCAGAGCACGCGGTTAAGTTCATGGGTGCAAATTGGCTCCGCAACGGAGCGCAGAATTCAGTTCTGCTTTGCGTTAACCAGGAAATCTTGTCTCGCTCATTCAGCATCAACGTGTTTCGCTGTATAAACTTAACTGCTTGATGCCCACTCCGAGACTGTGAGCAACAAAGATTTGGCTGAGATGACCAAATCAGCGAGCAAGGAAGATAAGGAACAAGAGGACCCCGCAAAGGAAGAAGATGCCGGCCTAACTCTCGAGTGTCTCACGACCATTCTACGAATGGTAAAAGATTTCCAGATACCGGTTGAAGAATGGGATCTGCAAATGATTCGTTCTTTGAAATTTAGAAATGCTCTTAAAGTGTATAAAAACCTCCTTACACAAATGAAAAAGCAGTGGCAGCAACTGCCCATCACGATGTTCCTTACCCGCAAAACACCACCTAGTACGCCTTCAGTGGTGCTACACAGTCGCCAGAAGAGCTATAAAGCTGTCCTTTGTTAAAATTAAACTCATCATTATCGGACAAGTCGTCATGTCATTGTTGGTGAGTACCCATAACTAATTTTCTGCGTACTTAGTACATGTACGTACGTTTAGTGTAACTGTACACACATTTTACTTTATACAATTTTTCTTGCATTGTACGTTTTTATTGCTGGTGGCCTGTCTGTCGTAATGGCTGTAACATATTTGATATCGAAGACACTCGATATCTTTAAAATAATATTTAGGTTTTACTATATATAAACAATGTGTTTACATACATAATTGCAATGAATCTTACCTAATATCTAAAAGAATATAAAGGCCTTATGCTGTATAACTGTGCTGGAAATGTTTATAAGAGTGTGGGAGAGTTTATATGGGCTTAAAATATATACAAATAAATAATAGGGTTATTTACAGAGAAATCTACCTCACTTAACCAGGTTTCTGATAGGCCAATAACCTGATTTCTATAATCGGAATAAGGGCTTATGTGGCATTTTAGAAGCCAGGTTTCTGCGAATAATCAGATTATTAAAGTGTGTGTAAACATGCTAAATGCCCACAATCTGCCCTGGATAATGGATAATAAACTATATCTCAAAGCATGTATCTCAAGCTGATTCCATTAATATTATAGTGATTTCAGTTTAATGTAATGATTTCCACAGTCCTCAGATCTAAATCCAAAAAACAAGATTTGTTTGTGGCAAATAAACCTTCAGAAATTGAGTGGTCCTGTCTAGATAGCACAGACCACAATCCCTAAGGAATGTCTCCAAAACCTTTTTGAATCCAAGCCTTGAAGAATTCTGGCCTTTCTGGAGGCAAAGCGAGTCCTTTTTGCACTTGTAGGCTTAAATACACTACACAGAACTAAGATATAAATTTAGATAAAGAGTATATCACTATGCAACAAAATATAGGTTTTTTTATACATGTACTGTATATATTTGTTTGTCTGTGTGTGTTTGTTTGTATATATACAGTACAGCACAGTATGTATACAGTGTGTGTGTGTACATACTTATATATAAATTTTATATCACCATATTCATCTTTTGATTTAATCTTTCAAGACCAGAATGTTATGCAGTGTGATAAAAACACAGACCAGACATCATTAAAAGGTTTTGGGCAGCCACCCGTATAATTTCCCTGGCTGCAAAAAGGTTTTGAAATTGACAGAGATGTTCAAAACAGAACTGATTCCTTGGTGGTAAAATGGCGGCTTTAAAGGCTCATATAGGAAGTGACGTCATCGAGGAGGCAGGATAAAGAAGTGACATCATCTGGACTGGAAGTGGTATCATCGAAGGGTCAGACTCGGAAGTGACGTCTTCTGAGGTAACAGAACCTGGCAGAATTTCTTGGGAAAGGTCTTCGGGGAACTGAGAAAGACAGTTAGTGCACCCTGCCGCCCCTGGTCAGATGTGGTATTACCATTACTTAAGCCCTTCAACTGCCTCCTACTCGCACATGTGTGACAGCAGCTATGGAATTCTGGTGTCTGTGGAATAAAGATATGATATTAATGAATTACAAACTGTTTGATCTGCAGTATATTCTGTACTAGTACAAATATGATTGAACTAAATTAGTTATTGATTAATTATAATGAACACTTTAATAATCCATAGTAATTAAAATTTGTTATTTTTGTTACAGCTATGCAATAATAATGTGGGAGGTCCTGTCACGAAAGATTCCTTTTGAAGGTAATTATTTTAAAACAGATTTATTAATCATTAAAATATCTGTAAAATATTTTTTATTATAATTATGAACATATTTAATTTTTCATGCTATATATTAAAACCCATCAGAATTCCTTTTCTCATTTTGTAAATTACTAGCTGTCCTCTGCGGCTCTGCCTGCATAGTAATGAAACAGGACAAACTTTAAAAATCAGTAAACAAACAGGTGTCACTAGCTAAGCAGAGGCAAGTTATACTCCAAAACGTGGTTAGAGGTTTACCGATTCAACGAGCCTGGCGTGCTGTCCTCTCCTGACAGATTACGAGAATAAATCGCTCCTGCAAGCAAACTATGATACGTGTGTATATATATATATATATATATATATATGCGTAATGACAGAAGTCAATGCCAGAATGTTCAAGCAAATTATAGAAAAAATCCAATCTAAATCTGTTAAGTAGTTCTCTCGTAAAAGTAGACAGACAGACAGACAGATGTTATATTTTATAGAGATATAGATATAGATATATATATATATATATATATATATATATATATATATATATATATATATAATTAAATAGTCAGGATCATCATAACATGAACTTGTGGCAGCAGACCCATGTTAC
This sequence comes from Polypterus senegalus, assembly GCF_016835505.1. Taxonomy (NCBI): domain Eukaryota; kingdom Metazoa; phylum Chordata; class Cladistia; order Polypteriformes; family Polypteridae; genus Polypterus; species Polypterus senegalus. The sequence goes on along the minus strand of NC_053158.1, from coordinate 3,417,072 downwards.
TGTCTTGCATCATGTCCATTTTAAATCCAGATAACAGCAGCAACAACTTTTATTTCTATAGCACATTTCATTCACAGGATGGAGCTCAAAGTGCTTTACACAATGTCAAGTATTTAGTCTTGCACATATTGTTTGTTTTTTTTTTTTTCAAAACTCAAACTACTTTTTTTAGGCAATTAGCACACAAGAATGACCCCGACCAAAGGGTGTGCGTCATTCTAGTTGCACGTCTCTCCAAATTTTCCCAGAACTATAAGAAATCATATGAAATCATGTTTATACAAATATCTATGACACTTGTGAGGTGAAGTCTCTCCTCCACTTTGATTCATACCATATAAGGGGTCTGAATACTTTCTGAAGGCATTGCATCACATTTTTTACCAAGTAGGTCACAGATTGTAACCTCGTAATCATCTGGACTAAAGAGCAGAGAGTGGATTTAAAGGTCTTACGTGCTTCTGAAAGAATGAACTGTGTGGTATGTGCTAGTTGGATCTCATCAGACTGTTGGTGGTATGAAGATATTGTAAGTGTTCTCATTTGAAGGGATGTTTATTGACATATTTGTACAAGAACTAGCATTTCCATAAATGTCCATTGCTATCAGTCTGAGCAAGAATCGTGATTTAATTTTCTCTGCACATCTGGATGTATGGTATATCCTTCACACAGTGACTTTGTCTATCCAGCAGGGCGCGCTAGCTCCCTTGTTGGGATAAGTTCTTTTGTAATTGCGGCAAGTTACATAACCAGAAACTATACAGATATAATATTAAAAGGTGATACCCCTCCCTTAGTGATATGGTGGGAAGAAATCACACAGGAGAAATAACTTGGCTTTCTTCAATGGCGATTTACGTGGCATAACAGACGAGGATGCCATGACAAGACTATTACCGAAGTGGGAGCTCGATGTATACAGTCTACCATTTTCGTTGTTGCGCTGGAAGGATTTTCAGGATCAGATGACGTTATCTCCCGTCCATCTGTCGGCTTCAAAGGTGTGCCAGGCAATGTTCCAAGGCTTTATACTCTTTCTCCATGTGCAGGCCCCCACTTAAGTGAATAATACAATTCCAAACAAGGCAAAGAGAGGATACAATTTCATGCTGATTCTAACACACAGAAATAGTGTATGCTGCCCATTTGGAGTTGTTCTTAACTTGTCTTGATTTAAAATGCTTGCCTAACAGTTCAAAATGATGAGCTCCTGTGTGCTAAATCTGGCTTTGTGATAACAGTACATGTGAGAAGAAGCAGATTTATAAAATATTTTTTGTACAGAGCACAGTGACATATTAGACATATAAGCTTATTACACTTGGTCATTTACGTTTATTTAAATTTTTGCACAATTGTTCATATGTTTTATCTTATGCACAGTGCTAAAACATGACTTGTTAAGGATGGCCAAGCAATGAGAATAAACCATTAGCCTAATGATTTATAGTCTTACAAATTACTTCTTTGTCAAGGTTTAAAAGCATTTATTTCTGTAAGGTAGCAGTGCATGCATAGAAATATTAGCCTGTCAGAAGTCATGCAACTGGAGCAAAAACTACAATGGTCCCGAAGGGCAGATGGCAAAAAATTGAAACAAGTGCCACACACAAAATAAGAGGTAATGCACATGATTTAAACAAGCACTGTGCACAATTTTAACAAGTACTATGTGCAAAATAAGAGATGACACACACAAACGAGACGCAAAGCCCGCCACATGTGAGGGGCCAGTAAGTTCAAACAAGGTGCCGCACACAAAATTGAGTGTATGGAAAAGATAGGAAAGAATTTAAAACAAAAAAATACTGCTGGTTGGTGGAAAGAACTGTAAGTTACTCCCAAATAACCGTTATGACAACTGGTATATACAGTATATAGCTTTCTGTAATTGAATTATACTATATATAGTGATCAGAGGAGTTTGCATGTTCTCCCGTGTCTGCGTGGGTTTCCTCCGGTATTCGGTTTCCTCCCACAATCCAAAGACATGCAGGTTAGGTGGATTGGCGATTCTAAATTGGCCCTAGTGTGCTTGGTGTGTGGGTGTGTTTGTGTGTGTCCTGTGGTGGGTTGGCACCCTGCTCAGGATTGGTTCCTGCCTTGTGCTCTATGTTGGCTGGGATTGGCTCCAGCAGACCCCGTGACCCTGTGTTCGGATTCAGCGGGTTAGAAAATGGATGGATGGATGGATAGTGATCAGAGTATATGTCAGCAAAGGAAAGTACCTCTTTCCAAATTTGCTTTCAGCTCCAAGGCAGCAAATCTAGCTCGATCAAAGAAAACCTAAAGATCACAATCTTCTGTTACCTTACGTGCATGCACATCGAGATAATTTAACACTATTGTAGGCAATGCTTTCTGTATTCACTAATCTATTTCTGAGGGTAAGGAGGAGCTGAAGCCATTGACTGAACGCTAACAAACAGACGGAAACCTGATTACTTATGCTGGGCTAATCTGGAGTCACAATGCATGTTTTTCAGAGGACTTCCATTGTAAGTTTTATCAAATTTGAACCCCCATAAGTCAGCCACACTCCACCCTCTCGCCACATTTGAGTGAATACGCACACAATGAATATTTTGCCTTCAGTAGCAGGGTTACGTCCACTTTTACTTCTTTGACATACTTATTTATTCAGCCATTTCACATTTATATAATAAAAAGGCAAGAGAAGGATCTTGTCCAGTATAGACACTTACATTTTTGGAATTATGATGTTGGAATTTAGTCTAAAATTTTTTTTAATATTTTCAGTCAAAACCTAAAAAGGGATTTGACCCCTCCATGCTTATTATATATAGAAATGGTTTAACAGATGGAGGGAGGTCACTGACATTTTCCCCCCCTCATCTGTTTTTTTCATTAGTTTTGCATTTGGCTACAGTTAGTGTCATTACTGGTAGCATGTGGCCATACCTGGACCCGGCAGAGGTGGCACAGGTAGTCCAACTTCTCCAGGATGGTAGACACATTGCCAGAAGGTTTGCTGTGTCTCCCAGCACAGTCTCAAGGGCATGGAGGAGATTCCAGGAGACGGGCAGTTATTCTAGGAGAACTGGACAGGGCCCCTCTTAGAAGGTCCTTAACCCATCAGCAGGACCCACCGGTATCTGCTCCTTTGGGCAAGGAGGAACAGGTTGAGCACTGCCAGAGCCTACAAAACGACCTCCAGCAGGCAGGCCACTGGTGTTAATGTCTCTGACCAAACAATCAGAAACAGACTTCATGAGAGTAGCCTAAGGGCCCGATGTCCTCTAGTGGGCACCGTGGAGCTCGATTGGTATTGGCCATAGAATACAAGAATTGACAGGTCCACCACTGGCGCCCTGTGCTTTTCACAAATGTGACAGACGTAAAAGGGTCTGGAGAAGCCGTGGAGAACATTATGCTGCTTGTAACATCGTTCAGCATGGCCGGTTTGGTGATGGGTCAGTGATGGGATATCTGGGGAGGCATATCCATGGAGGGACGCACAGACCTCTACAGGCTAGACAACGGCACCTTGACTGCCATTAGTTATCTGGATGAAATCCTTGGAGCCATTGTTAGACCCTATGCTGGTGCAGTGGCTCCTGGGTTCCTCCTGGTGCACGACAATACCCAGCCTCATGTGGTGAGAGGATGCAGACAGTTTCTGGAGGATGAAGGAATTAATACCATTGACTGCCCCCCAAACTCACTCGCCTGACCTAAATCTAATAGAACACCTCTGGGACATTAGGTTTCGCCAGGTTGCACTTCAGATTTTCCATGAGCTCAGTGATGCCCTGGTCCTGATTTGAGAGGAGATCCCTCAGGACACCATCCGTTGCCTCATTAGGACGTTGTCAGGCAGGCATACAAGCACGTGGGGTGCCATACAAACTACTGAGTACGATTTGGAGTTGCTGCAATGACATTTCTGCCAAATGGACTCACCTGCCTGTCTGCCAGATCATTTTTTCCATTTGATTTTCGGGGTGTCTTTGAATTCAGCCCTCTGTAGGTTGATCATTTTCATTTCCATCAAACGATGTGGCATCCTTTCGATCCTAACATATTACCACTTCAGTCCATATCAGTATAGATATCCAGCAGGATTTTTTCCCGCATTGAGATCTGATGTGTTGTCAGTTTTCCTTTAATTTTTTGAGCAGTTTTTTTTTTAATCAACAAGCGAGCATTTGTGGGTTGTCAAACATAACATACGATAATTGCACTTTAATTCACGGTTGGGAACTATCTGCCTGCTTGAGACTGCACACTTTCTGACAAGATTATGCATGGGGAAGTATTATTAATGGTTATTAAAATGTTCTGATGCTTCTGCGACTACACTGCCATTATATTATTTTAGAGTTTACAAACACACAAATGATCTTTGTATGCAAGACGAGTGAATAACTAAATATGTGAATAAGCGAGACCAGTAGGCAAATCACCATGTCGGCAGGCAGCATTATTAATAAGGTGTGTGCACGTTCGCTTAAATCCATCCATCCATCCATCCATTATCCAACCCACTACATCCTAACTGCAGGGTCACGGGGTCTGCGGGAGCCAATCCCAGCCAACACAGGGCGAAAGGCAGGAAACAAACCCTGGGCAGGGCGCCAGCCCACCGCAGGGCACACACTAGGGACAATTTAGAATCGCCAGTGCACCTAACCTGCATGTCTTTGGACTGTGGGAGGAAACTCACGCAGACACAGAGAGAACATGCAAACTCCATGCAGGGAGGACCCGGGAAGTGAACCCGGATCTCAAAACTGCGAGGCAGCAGAGCTACGCACTGCGTCACCATGCCGCCCTTCACATAAATCTTGTGTTGGAATTTGGTAAAATACAGATAGTTGGACTCCACTCAAAGACACGCTTATCAAGTTTAAATTAGCCAGCACAGGTGATCATTGTTGTGTATGCGTGGTGGCATTTAGTCCAGTGCTTCTTTATGCCTTACTTTGGCTGCTTCCCACTCTCAGAGTAACAGACACACATACCTACATTTATATTAATTGATCTTAATTTTTCGATCGTAAAACAGGAATCTTAATGTACATAATTGTGCTAGTATACTAGCACGCTATATAAAAAAGGACAGATTTTATAGTTTTACTTTTGTTAAACTAGAATGGTATCTACGTTATTTCAAATGAAAATGAATTAGAATGCAGGCTCGCAGCTCACTCGGAAATTATTGAAAGTTCTGTCATTTTGAAATCCATCCTACCTTTTCTGTACATTCGGCTCCGATTTTGTGTGCAACACTTGCCTGACCTTGTTCACTCTCGTTTTTTTCTGTGTGTGGCGCTTGTTTGAATTTAAAACTTCACTCTGGTTTCATTCCATCTGAACTAGTTTGGTGCTGAGGTGTCACCCGTTGCATGGCTGCACTCGCGGGTTCTAACCTGGCGTACTGAGTTAGTTTGTCATGTGGTGGGTGTGGCAATGCTCTGTATCAGCACGTGCTCCTAACCTAAGTTACATCCATGAACATTACAAGGTAAATACAATTAAATAATACAATATACAATGCATAAATACAATGTTCCAAACGCCAAATAACACCATCACATCATTATATACTGCAGTAGTGAAAAATATATTGCACAAAACACAAATATAAAGGATATTGAAAAGTAGAGTTGAATTCCCACCCAGTAATATATCAAGTAAGTTCTTGTAAAACAAACATAATTGAGATTGGATGGAGGAGATTAGACATCAGGAATAGACGGATTGATCAGAGACTACGTTTAACCAGACTGCAATAGGACAGAAATTGTTTCTATGTCTAGTAACTCTGCCTTTAGTGACTGCTAACATTTTCTCAATGGTAATAACTGAAAGAGATGAATGCCCAGCTGATTTGTCTTTGATTCTAATTCTGGTTCCTTTCCTGAACCGTGGTGTATACAGGACGTAAATGGAGTCCAGTTTCAGGCCTTCAGTCTTTTCTGCTGTCTGAATAACATGCTGCAGTTTATGTTTGGGGTATGTAGATGCATGACCATACTGGATTGTTATGGAGAAAGTGAGGATTGTTTAAATAACATCTCGATAAAACTGTACCATCACTGACTGGGGCATATACAGTACATACATGGGGCATCACAAACAGCCTTAGTCAGGTTAATTAGAGTTGGTTATTTTTACAAAGTGAAACAAACCATCCAAACAAATCTTCCTTTGTTCCTGTAAAAGCTATGCATCTGTGTGTATGTGGTGTAATGGATTAAATATTTTATTGTTCAGATTAGCGATGATCTGGAGATTGGTGATTATAACATTGTTTCTTCCTATTGCAGAAGCAACAAACCCTATGCAAATCATGTTCAGCGTTTTGAAAGGAAATCGTCCGGATATCAACTTGGAGACGTTACCTTTTGATATCCCCAGCAGAGACATACTAATTGATTTAATGACAAGTGGATGGGCCAAAAATCCAGATGACCGACCTTCATTTATAAGTAGGTTTTTCGACTTGAATTTTTAATACCTCCTTCATTTATTAAAATGTTACAACTCTCACTCAGAACTATTACATTTCAACCTGTCAATAGCCGAATTAGTATTGTTGTGGCGAAATCTCGGAGCAAAGGTCACACCAAAAGGATTTCACCTGAAATGAAGGCTATTAGTATTCAGAGATAGGCAAACAGAGTTTATAGCTTTATTGCAATAAAACAATAACACAGACTCAACCCAATTTGGCCAAATCGGACTGAGCCCCGAACAGTTCAAAAATCACAGTTTATATAATCATTTCTTATCATTCTGACCTCGCTCAAAACAGCTCCTTCGCTGTTCCCGTCTGACTCCCTCCTGCACCTGGCTAGCTGTCTTCTCTTCATGGGAACCATTATTATCTCCTGACTTCCTTCTGCAGCTGGCCACCAGTATTTTTACTGTCTATTGTTCATCTTTATTTTCTCTGCTTTGCTTATTTTTTGATTGGCCTTGGGCGAGCAGATGTTCTTTCTATTCCATTATTGAGCTTTCCCAATCTTTTCATTTCCCTTCCTTGGCCTTCTAGCTAGTTTATTTGGTGGCCAAAGCTAAGCTTTAATTAAAAAGAAATATGGCATGTGCCTTTATTTAACCATTTGCTTTGGCAGGCCTGCCTTGCATAAATTTCTGCACTAAGGTTAATGCTTATATATTTCTCTGTATTTATTTATGCTAATACATGAATATACTAAGTTTATTTCCCATATATTACATCATCTTGACCTCGCTTGAAACAATGCCTTTGCTGTCCATTCTGACACACTACTCCAGCGGGCTTTTCACGTGCCTACCATGACCATTTTTCTGCATTTTGTCATTGGTGTCATTCCTTGCTTTCTGGCCTTCAAACAACAGGTGTTCTTATTCCCCCTTCTTTTGTCCTTAGGTAGTTTCTGTACGTCATTCTCTTTCTGTTCTGTCCATCCGGTTTTCCAATATTGGTAATTTTGCTTCAAGCTTAACTAGAAAATGCAATATGACTAATGTCTTTTATTTAACTATTTGCATGACATATCACATTTGCTTGACATGTCTAATTTATGCTAAAGCTAATGCTTCAGAAGCTGTTAATTACTTTTATGCTAATACATAGATTTTTTTATTTTCCATAGTATCCCTTAGTCACTTAATAGATGCTGTCACGCACATCATATGAAAGATAAGCAGATTCACATAATTTACAAAATCATCTTCAGTTAGTTCTTTTGTCCATGTGAGAGTTGTTGTTGAAACAAGCCGAACAGAGCAGAGCAGGCTTTCCTTTGCAGGACTACAGGGTTCAGCTAAGACATGTAACCCTCAAGCACACCCTTGACATGTTCCAGGATATCTTCACAGTTTGTTGTGCTCTTTTTACATCTCCTAAAACTATATAGCACTCGAGCACCTCCTGATTTGATGCTTACGCCAGCTCAAATGCCACTTCGATAATCTAACATCTTCTGGGTCCTATGCATGTAACAGCCTTTGACAGAGGCTCTGTGTTATCTCTTTGCGTCTTTTTTCACTAGTTATAAATTTTTATTAATTTTAGGATACATCTGATAGGACATCTGGCTTGTCACTGAAAGTATTTACCACAAATTGTATTAATGGATTTTAAATTTAGAAATGATCTACTACTGTCATTGTAAATCTGTGCACTGGCAAGTCCCATCTGCCTTACGAACAAGCTGTGAACTTTGGACAAGTCACATTGAAGAGGATCTGATGGCTGTCTTATGTCTGCAATACCTGGAACGTAAGAGGCATTAGGAAAGTAAATGTGGGGTTTATTTGATTTTTACATAATCGGCTCCTAACACTTTGATCCCTGACACATAAGTAGCTTCATTTCACCTTTAAAACAGGAGATGTTCAACTGAAGAAAGGCAGACCAGATGAAGACCTGGAGTGAGAATAAAAGTAAAGTGAAAAGGATTCAGAACTGCCCTGCCTTCCATTATAATAGACATTGTTCAAGCACTATCAGATAAAATGGGATGAACTTTCTGCTTTCACAGCAAGTCAAGGCACGTTGGGGTACTGCGGCTTTTTGTGCATTATGGAATGTTCAAGCACTTTATTGTCATTGTGTAACACAACAAAATGACTTTTTGTGACACCCCCAAGGTTCATTTAAAGAAAAGTCAAATAATTCCAAATATGTCATATACAATGTTAAGTGATCAAGTAACCAGAGCAAATTATTATTGCTCAAAGTACAGCAGCATAAATTGCTATTGCACCTGTTAATGAATAGTACATTACATATTCTATATTGTAATTCATTAGTATATTGCACATTACCATTATAGCTTATTGCACATATTCAATTAAAAATGATCCCAGACTGAGGAGATTCAGAGTTCAGAAAGTTTATTGCAGATGGGGAAAAAGCTATTTTTTAGTCTGTTTGTGTGTCTGTGAATTGACCTAAAGCGTCTTCCTGAGCTCAAACAAAGAATTTCCAGGACGAGTTTTCTCCTTGAGAATGTTTTTGGCTCTTCTCACACAGCGAGTCTTATACAAGAGTTCGAGTGATGGCAGTTCGGTCCCAATAATGGCCTCTGCTGTTTTTACAACCCACTGCAGGGCTTCTTTAGCAGACTTGGTGCAGCTGCTGTACCTTCAGGCCATCATGCAGTTAGTTAAGATGCTCTCTCTCTATAATGTAGTGCATCTATAGAAATTAACCAGCAGCTTCTGGGGGAGGTCAGCTCTCCTTAGCTTCCTGAGAAAATCAAGGCGTTGTTGTGCTTTGTCTATTCCAGCCCAGGACAGGTCCTCTGAGATGGAGTGCTGGACGAAACCTTAGATAGCTTGACACTGTTTGAGTGCTGGATGGATTTTATCTGATCTAAGCAAAGAGACCTGATGTATTTTAAAAAAAAAAAAAAAAAAGTCAGCAGTGGACTGGTCATCTGTGTGAATGTACTGTATTGAGGATTACTTGTGTTCTACTCTGTGTATTGTGTTGTATTGACTCCCTTTTTCTTTTTGACACCCACTGCACACCCAGCCTACCTGGAAAGGGGTCTCTCTTTGAACTGCCTTTCCCAAGGTTTCTTCCATTTTTTCCTGCAAGGGTTTTTTTGGGAGTTTTTCCTTGTCTTCTTAAAAAGTCAAGGCTAGGGGGCTGTCAGCCTGTTAAAGCCCATTGCAACGCTTCTTGTGTGATTTTGGGCTATACAGAAATAAATTGTATTGTATGTGGAACTGCGTAAATGGGAGCATATTACAATTGAAAATCTATTTTTTAATCCAGACTGAAGTATTGGCTGTAGGAATTAATCCTTATTATTTGCCTACAGGGATAAGTTATATCATTCTTATTAATTAATGTTTGTATCCCTCCCTCTGCAAATGTGGAATTAGTAACAGATTTGACTCGCCCTGTTACCAACACTCAAATGATGAATTATTCTGATCCTGCAGTTATAATATGTGGTGACTTCATCCATACAACTTTAGAAGGAACAATGAGAAACTTTCCTCAATATGTGTCATACTGTATTCATGGAAACAAACAGCTGGACCTGCTCAATTCAAATGTTAAAGGTGCCTTTAAATGTAACCCTGTGGAATCATTGGGCAGATCTAACCACAATCTGATCCATCTTACCTTTACCTACAGGCCTATTCTTAGAAAGCTACAGCCAGGATAGTGAACAAGTGGGTCCTGGATGATAAAGTGGCTCTGAATGGCCATTTTCAAAGGACAGACTGAGAAATCAAGTGTGGGTAACATGGGGATGATATTAAGGTACTCAGTCACTAGAATACAGATCACATTAATTTCTGTGTTGACACACTTATACCCCCAAAAACAGTGTGCAGCTTTTCAACAACAAGGTATTGATTACTAAAAGGCTAAAAAGTCTTCTGAATGAGAGAACTTTAATATATGGTGACAAACAGACTCAGACGACTGTATAAAGCGTGCTCAGTAAAAAGCTTTAGAAAACAAACTCACTCAGGACAACATGACAGATGTTTGAAATGGTCTGAGCATAATTACTAGACTCAAGCAATCCTAGACAAACATGCTGGAAGAAAATGTGGACAAAGGCCCTGAACCCGTTTTTTTAACATTTTCACTGTGAGAATTATGATTTTATATTTTTCCAGTGCCTTCACTATATCCAGCCATCCCTATTAAGGGGTAAGCTCAAGCGTATGCAATTGGATGATCCTATGGAGTCCTGGATAATGGATCATTTGTCTGGCATATCACAGTTTGTGAGGCTCATGGACTGTGTCTCTAATTTGGATGTGAGCAACCTTGGAGCTCCACAAGGAACAGGCCTGTCACCTTTTCTGTTTTCCCTGTACACCTCAGTATAGCAGTCAAGTCATACTATTTGCAGAAATTCTCAGATACTGCTGCACTGATGAAGTGCATTGACAAGGGGAAGAGATGGAGTATAGGGATCAGGTGGAGACTTTTGTTTCAGTGCAAAGACAGTTGTCTTCAACATAACATCAGCAAACTAAGGAACTGGCTATTCACTTTTGCTACATGAAAGAGCCTCTACTCCCAGTCACTATTCAGGGAGTATCCATCCATCCATCCATTGTCCAACCCACTATATCTTAACTACAGGGTCATGGGGGTCTGCTGGAGCCAATCCCAGCCAACACAGGGCACAAGGTAGGAAACAAACCCTGGGCAGGGCGCCAGCCCACCGCAGGACACACACACCAAAGCACACACTAGGGCCAATTTAGAATCACCAATGTCATGCATGTCTTTGGACTGTGGGAGGAAACCGGAGCACCCGAAGGAAACCCATGCAGACATGGGGAGAACATGCAAACTCCATGCAGGGAGGACCCAGGAAGCAAACCCAGGTCTCCTTACTGCGAGGCATTCAGGGAGTGTATATGGAGGTTATACACTGCTATAGTTATTTGGGGGTCCACATCAATGACAAGTTGTGCTCATGTAGTAACACAGAGGTGCTTGAGAAGAAAGGGAAGAGCAGACTGTTGTTTTAGGAGACTGTGTTCGCTTAATGTGGGCAGTGACATCATTTAGAAGTTCTATAACTCTTTGATAGTCAGTCTGTGCTGTGCTGGGGCAAAAACATCACTTTTAAGAGGAGCCCACTTAAGCAACAAGATCATTAAGAAGGCAAGCTCAGTTATGGGACCCACTCTCATCCCATCAGAGTTTAGAAGTGGAGGAGAGAATAAATATAAAAGCTATGGCCATTATGTAAAATGCTGCACATCTTGTCTATGGTACACTAGTATTAAGTGCTATTGCTAACAGGGGTCCTCCATACCTATGACAATATCCCATTATATTGCTTCACTGTGACTTTTGTCCTGATTTTAGTTAAATCAGAAGTTTTCTTCTGTTTTGTAATTGATGTGTGAATATGAGGTGGGCTGTTGTTGTTTATAAAATTTCTTGACCTTGTTTATAAAATTTCTTGACCTTCTGATAAATGCTAATTTCTTCCTTGGAAGTGTCTGTCTGTCATATAGTGTCTTTCACATCTGTCTACCTGTCTGTCTGTCTGTCATATAGTGTCTTTACCATCTGTCTACATGTCTCTGTGTCATATAGTGTCTTTTTCTGCACTGATACTTGTAGTCCTTCACTAAGCTTTTGATGGAGACATGAACTGAGATCCCCAAAAGAAGTTCTTCAAGGTTATGCCTGATCCGGTTCTTGGAAACTCAGCAATGCATTAAATATTAATTACTTTCATCTTAATGAAGAGTAAATATCTTAACCTAAGTCTTTAGATTATATTGAATAGAATAATTGGATAAAAAACAGGAATATGTCAAGAATTTAAATACAAAAAAAAAACAACTATTCATCTTTTCCCACTTCTTTGTGGAGTTGATGTGCTTGATCAACCTTCTCCATACAGCTCGGTCCTTCACCTCCTCCCTAATCAGATCCTTTTTCTTCAAATGAAGCTTGTTAAGCAAGATACTCCAACAGTGCCATCCACCTCTACAAAATTGTCAGTGAAGAACTACTCATCCGTCACGCTCAATATGTTAAGGACAACACATCCCCAATTTGTGGAACATTCTTCTTCCCCTTCTCAGTTTATAAATTGTTTATGTCATGAAACCTCCGAAAGGTTATTTCCAAGTTAGCACAAGCCAGTTTTAGTCCATCTGGGAATATCTCATTCATTAATCACCTTCAAAGTTAAACCCAAATCTGCATATCTTGAATTAAATTTGAATTCAATTAGTATTTATTAGGTATTGGTTGCCTTAAAGATTTTTTTTTTTAATATCTTTGAGAATTTCACTTTCGCTCATGTAAGGGGTAGAGAAGTTTTTTTCCCCCCCTGTAACTATGAATGTAAATTAAAACCAAATAGTCTCCAACCCTGAATTGGGTTAAGCATTTTTGAAGATATTATGTATTTTAGTAAATGTATTGTTTTTGCCTTATATAACATTTCAACTTGGACAATTTCCATAAGTTAACAAAAGATCTCTTTTTAAAACTTAGTTTCTTTTGTATTTTTAAAGAGTGTGTTATTGAACTGGAGCCCATGATTAGACGATTTGATGAGATTGAAGTCCTAGAAGCTGTGCTGCAAGTAAAGAAATCTAAAGTGAGTACATTAATACTCTTGGAGAAAGTGGTCTTCCTTTATTTAATTATTTGCTGCTTCATCAGCATGGACTGTACAACTGGAAAACTACACAGAGCGTAGCTGGAGAATTTAAAAGGCTCCGTCAACTTCATAGCACATTTAAGCTAATCATAAAGTAAAAACACGAGCCATCTAGTGTGACGATATGGTCAATAAGGCAAATAGTTTGATAGTCAGTTTTTGAAGCCATGTACTGTGATGCAGTCAAACCTTGTTCTGTTTTGTATTTGATGTCCAGCACTAGAATCCTAAAAACCTGGTTCTGAATTTTATCAAAAAAAAAATCAAGAATTTTGAATATTAAAAGTAAATCACAATGAAACCTCTATCGGAGAAGTCTAGTCTAAAAAAAAAAAACCCAAGCCCATATGAAAACGGGGATAACTATGGAAGAAGAAATGGCAAATAAAATCAAATTAAGACAAGAGATTATGTTCCATTTGCAATAAGGTATAAAGTACAATTCTGCTCCTTCCTGCTCTGCTCCTGTTCACTTGTTGTGATCGCCTCCTTTGTTCTCAAATTACTTCTTCAAGCTCAGTTTTTCTTGTGGTCATCTGATGGAGTAACAAGCTCAAAAAAAAATACATTTTTGGGTGCCAACCTGGAGATCCCTCTTTATTTAACAGTCTGAACAAAATCCTTGCTCAATGCTTAAAAGGAAACAAAAAACTGTGACCACCAGAATAATATGACGGGTACAAATTATGGCTTTTATGCCTGTCATCTAAATGTTCTGGAGCTCCTGAGCTCTGGAAGCCTCCTTCCGGACAGTCATGTTTTTATAGAGCAGGGAATAGAAGGGGCCGAGTCCGTTGTCCTAACTGGCCAATTTCTGTGGAATAAGAAAAAGGCAAGACAGTTACCAGCAGTGCCCCCTCTTGGCCTGGAGTGGTATTTACATACCTGGGAAAAACTTGAGAGTGATCCTCTGATGCGCATGTGTGACAATCTCCAGTTGAACCACTTATATACTGGCCTGCCAATACTGATGCTCTATGTAAGAAAGCTCAGAGCAGAATATACTTTCTGAGAAGGTTGGCATCCTTCAACATCTGCAGTAAGATGCTGCAGATGTTCTACCAGACGGTTGTGGCGAGTGCCCTCTTCTCGCGTGGTGTGCTGGGGTGGCAGCATAAAGATGAAAGACGCCTCTCAAACTTGTTAAGAAGGCAGGCTCCATTGTAGGATTAAAGTTGGACAGTTTAACATCTGTGGCAGAGCGGCGGGCACTAAGCAAACTCCTGTCAATCATGAAGAATCCACTGCATCCACTTAACAGTGTCATCTCCAGGCAGAGGAGTAGCTTCAGTGACAGACTTTTGTCACTGTCCTGTTCCACTGACAGACTAAAGAGATGTTCCTCCCCACACTATGCGACTCTTCAATTCCACCGACAAACATTAATTTTATTTTAATTCTTTTCATTTTATTACTATTTAATTTAATATTGTTTCTTTGTATCAGTATACTGCTGCTGGATTATGTGAATTTCCCTTGGGATTAATAAAGTATCTATCTATCTATCTATCTATCTATCTTATTAGTCACCACACAGATCTCATTCTCTTTTTAAAGTTGGCCTTGATTTAAACCTGGAGATCTCACTTGTACTTCAGCAATCCTTTAATTCCATTTGTCATTTTAGCTGCATCAGTGCTGTCATGCTACCTGCTGCTATACTGTTTTCATAGTCAAGGGATTGCTGTGGATGAATATCTGAAATTTAGTGCTTTGGCATACAAAGCCAGCCACACAGGATTCGAATTTTAACATTTTTCAAATTGCTACTGTTAGTAAAATAGACATGGTGATTTTAATGTGGAGCACTGCTAACAAGTGACTATTTACTGTAGACAGTCTGCCGTGTCTTTGACTTTAGCCAAATCTGGAATACTTAAAGCACACTGACTTATATGAAACCTGTTTTATTTTTAATAAAAATGGAAATTCAGTCTATACAGATGTACTAATGTATAGTTATCTCTGCTATTAATTAGTCTAAATAAGTCACATTCACAGTTCTGTAAAGATAGAAACCTATTTAGTATATTTTGAAAAATTCCCCTAAGCCCTCAGATTTCAGTCTGTAGGGCAAAGAGTAGCCCCTAAAATATAATTTCTAACCTGATTTTAATGCATTTGATTTGTAAATAAAGATGATCATCCTTAACTTTCTCATTCTGTTTATTAATTTATTCAGTCTTGAATGTAAATGAACCAGTATTAGCAATATAAAACACAATCTATTAACTGTCTTTTGTTATTTTCTTTCCATTATTAAATTAATGATTTGTCATTAAGTGAACATTTTCTGTATCGCTTCTGATTTTCCTTCTCCCACACTTGTCTGTTCTTAATTTCAGTACACCAGCAGGTCAGATTTCTCATCAAGTTCATCATGTGGAAAGAGCTGCATTCAGGAACTGAATCCAGTGAATCAACTGGTGAACCAAACTCCTTGGACGGTAAAGAAAAACAAAATATATGCATACAATTAGGCCTGGGTTAAAATATAGTTTTTCTAATTAATTGTTATTTTAATTTGACAACAACAGGCTTCATAGCCATAACACCAGGCAATAATCTGAAATCTAGGTCAGAGCTATCATATGTAAAAATGTATTAGCTTAATTTAAGACTACAAAATGTCAACAAACTTTCAGAAGCAATGTTTTTATGACCAAACAGTGAACTTTATGAGCTAGAATGCCAGAGGTCTCAATTGGGAATTAAAGAGAAAGAAAGTATTCCCTCACTTAGCAGGTTTAAATGCCAAGATAGTATTTTTAGAGGAGACTCACTTAATAAGTAAGGACCAGATTTGGTTGCGAAGAAAACCAGGGGTATGGAAATCTTAATTCACTGAACTATCCCATTTGTAGCATCAGACGTAATATATGATCCTGAACAGCAATATTTCATGGTGAGGGGCAATTTACTTAATATTAAAAAAGGTCTAATAAATATCTATGCACCTAACGTGGATGATAGCGATTTCCTCCAAAATGTATTTTCGTTTAAACTCATAAAATTATAATGGATGGAGACTTCGATTGTGTTTTACATCCAGACCTTGGGTCTCATGCATAATGCTGTGCATGCAATTCACACAAAACGTTCGGACAAAAACAGAAATGTGCGTACGCACAAAAAAATCCACATGCATAAATCTGTGCGTATGGGAACTTTCACATTCTTCTGCTCCATAAATACTGGTCAGCGTGAAAAGTAACGCTTGTGTACGTGCCTGCCACCTCACCCCGACTCCTGCCAGAATAACACTTCTTTGATTATGCAAATCAATATAAATAGCCTCTTATGTTTTGCGTTCTGTGAAAAGACAATGACAAAAGCATAGGAAAAAAGAATTTCAGCGAAAGTAGAGCCAATGAAAAACTTACTATTTGTTGGTTTAAGCAGTGATATAAACAACAAAAGGAAGTAGATTGAGTGACAGAGTGGTGGAGAAACTTGAAAGTTCATGTTCAGAAAGTCACATAGTGCCTGAAAAAAAATAAGAAGTGGTCAGATATCAAAGTCGCCCTGAAAACGCGAGTTGTAGCCCACCATCTGAGTGCTATGTGAAAGCTTATTACGGTACAGAGAAAAGAAAACAAACTGGGACACAGTGTGAAAAAAGGTCAAAATTTCCACTTTAATCACGTAGTTTATTTTGTCATTAAAGTAGATTGTCATAAACTTCATCATAAAATTGTTTAATAGTTTCTCAACTCCCATTGTAACTAAAGTGGCATGTTAAATGCTTCATATTCTGTTTGTTCTTCTAAGTACTCTTATGCGTGTGAATCACTACGTGCCTCTTAAGCGCCAACAGGACACAAAATATATTACATTCATGATGTTACCAGCTCTCTAAACAATTTAAATACTAAGATGTATACTTGATATTATTTTCATGATGGTAGAAATTAAAGCATGTATAAAATATTGAGGCACGTTGGCGCAGTGGTAGCGATGAGCTGGCGTCCCTTCCAGAGATTGTTCCTGCTTCCCTCATGATGCTTGCTACACCCTGCGCGACCCTCAATAAAATTATTCACTGCAGCAGTACTTGTCTCTTTCAAATGTACTGACCCCTGATTCCTGTCCTTCCTTTTCTTTCTCCAAATAACCATTCACCACACAATCAGCTGTTTAACAAATATCAAGCCATCTGTAAGCTTAGACCGCCAATTCTTCAGAACTTTTAAGGCACATTAAAATATCTTTGTAGTACATGTTTAATTATTCCATCCATCTATCCATCCAGGGTTGCGCCAGTCCCAGCAAGCATACAGCGCAAGGCAGGAACAGTCCCTGAATGAGGAGCCAGTATATCGCTACTGCTGCTCACCGAGTCCTCGCATATTTAATCATTAACAATATATATTATTTAAATGAATATATATAACCCTAATTTTCTGTATAATGTAATATATATACTTTACTACATTTCATCTTAAAAATGATATCAAGAGCTCCAATAAGATAGCACCTGGAAATCTAAATTGATTTAGAAGCCAGTCGTCATCATCTGTAAAAATGTGTTCTCATCTATTGAATTGAATTCCTTTATTGTTATTGTATGGTAAAACGAGATTCAATATGCAAATCCTCCATAAACTTATTTTCCTACTAAATTGTAAAATAACAGCAGCAATAATAATAATAGGATAAAAACAGTGAAAAATATACAATATGAAAGCATAAGTGGCTCAGGTTGTGCAATATTACAACTGTAATTCAAGTTTACAGTGAGGCAGTTGTACTTATAAGTACACAAGTTCTACCGGGAAAACTTGATGGGCTGATTGAGTACGTTTATAGCTCTTGGGATGAAACTGTTTCTGAAGTGCGAGATCCATACATGAAAGGCTCTGAAGCGTTTGACGAATGGGGAAGTTCAGTGTTAGACTTTGCACATGGCTGAGGCAGCGTGTGCTAAAAAAGCTGTATCCCGATAATTCTCTCCACTCTTGACCCAATCTGCCGCAGAGCTATACAGCTGTGATTCTAAATTCAGATACAGTGGGTTAAAATACTCCGAGTGGTGCACTGAGAGTAACAACGCTAAAGTGGCTATGGTATTTGGAATAGTTTGGCCATTTGGTGCACCATTATATGGTTACAGGTTGATTACAATCAGATGTCTTGAACTAAAAAACGATATGTGGTTAATTTCAAGGTATTTGATAAAGTTGCATCAGGGATGTGAATCTAAAAAATAAAGGGAAACAACACAGGAACAGTAGTATACTGCTTTGATGCTGGGTGCCGGCAGTTTGCAAAACCGAGTGGACAACTTAAGTATGCAAGGGATTGAGCTGGCGTGAAAATGTGTGTGGGTTTATGCCAAGTTTAGTTTTTATACATTGCGATGTGACATGGAAACGGCGCCCACAACATTTTTGTGCGTACACACCATTTATACTTGAGACCCCTGGAGAAGTCATCAGCTACAACAGTGATAACATCTAATACTGCAAAAATAATTACACAGTTTCTAATTGATCAGAACTTATCAGACCCGTGGTTGGTTTTTAAATCCTAACCTTAGAGCATACTCCTTCTTTCTCACAAGTTCATCATTGTTACTCAAGAATTGATTATTTCTTTGTAGACAATAATTTTTTGCCCATTATCAAATTGTGTAAATATGACACTATTGTTATGTCCAACCACACCCCTCTGATCATGAAAATTAAGTCCTACACACTCATCTCGTAGCTGGTGTCTTAACCCCCTGTAATTAGCTGATTAACTCTGTACAGAATTCATATACAAGAACATTGATTATTTTCTGGAAACAAATCAATCCCCAGAAGTCTCAGCAGGAATACTCTGGGGAAACTCTGAAGGCATTTTTAACAAGGACAGATTATTTCATATCCTTCTCACAAAAATAAATTTAATACCAAGGAGGCATCGAAGTTAATGAGCTGAATTTTCAGAATAGTTCTAGAATATGCCAGGTCTCCAAAAAAGGTACTTTATACAAAAAGACAGGGTTTTCAATCAGAATTTAACTGACTACTCATCTTTAAATTGCAACATAATTATTATGAACACGGAGAGAAGACCAATAAGATTTTAGCTCAACAAATCCATAAGCAGGAAGTCCGAATGCAATAACAGCAATTACCAGCATTACCACCATAGACAAGCATAAAATCATAGACCATAAAAATATAACCCACACATTTAGAGAGTACTATAAGTCCTTATATTCCACTCAGTCTCAAGAAGATAAGACACAATCTAATGAGATCTTTGGCTCCTTTTTTAAAATATGGCAAGATTTAATCAATAACATTTTAGAATAAGCTTCTATATTGAGGAAAAGGATACACTTCCGTCCTTGTTGCTTCAAAGATTTGCTTAGTTGGCTGACTCTCCTCTCTTTCTTTCTTTTTTGGGGGGAGGGGGATGAATTTTGGTTTTGTTAAATTTGATTTGATTGTATGGATTTATATTTGCTTTTACTTAAAATGAATAAAAATAAAAAATAACCCTTTGAGCCATCTTAAATATTAGGTCAGAGGCTGTAAATTGGGCCATTCTGACTGAGTATGCTCTATGATATACTCACACTCAGTCCAGTGTTGGTTTCAAATACAACTGCTGCTATTTTTGCTCATTGTTAGTACAACAGCAACATCCTGTACTGTTCTTTTTTTTTTTTTTATTTTAGGATGGTAGCTCACCATCGAGTTCCTATTCCTTTCCAGAAGACAACATATCTCAGCCTCATTTCTTAACACTGAGTAATGTTCCACCCAATAATCTGCACATTAAAAAAGGTACTTTATTGTTCAATACTTTGAATAATCTGCCACAGAAAGCAAGTATATATAAATCAGTTTAACCTTTTAATGTAATTAGTTTTGGTATTTGATGTTATTTATTTTTCATATTAAAAAAACAGATTAAATATGAACAGCTAACTTGTTCTCATTATTGGATTAAACTACTGTAGAAATAAAACAGCAACCTTCTCTCTCTCTCTCTTATATATATATATATATATATATATATATATATATATATATAATATATATATATATATATATACATACACAAGAGACATGAGAGGGGATTGGGCACCATAGGCTGAACTCCATTTGATGGCAGGTGTTTTGCCAAAGAAAATCAGAACATCAAACAAACAAAGTTAATGCCAGTGCGATGCAAGATGGAAATGCCTTATCCAGATATGAGACCACAATGACTGCCTACTTCCAGTGGGTCATTGCTTTAAGTAGTTACCGGGTGGGAGTGATGGCACTTCCAGAAGAGCAGCAGAAGTCATGTCCGATGTCCTTCAGTCTGCAAATGTCAGATCTGAGAACACAAAAAGGAAAAATGTTAGTGACAGTGCCAACCTGTGATGTGAGGTAGAAGTACAGTTAACACAGAAGCCCTGAGAATGCCCCCTAAGAATGTATACAGTTTTTGTATTTTTATTTTTTTCTCTTTGCCAGTGGGTAATATTGTTAGTTCACTTGAGCTGATTACCACTGAACCATTGCTTCCTGCAGTCCTTGGTGGTGCTAGTGTTAAAGAGGTTGCAGCAGAACTCCATATTAAAACATATTCAGTAATGTTACAAAGGTGATTTAAAGTGGAAAATCTCACATTTCTATTATTATTAAATCCTAAGATTAGTACTGCCTCAGTATACAGTGATTTTGGATAAATGTATACCATAAAAAGTTAATTACTGTCATTTTTAAATGACTTTATCTCACTGAAAAGCACTGTCCTGTTCTCTTCTTATCACATTATATCAAACAGCATCTCCATCATCTATAGAGAAAATCGTGCTTCATTCAGTTGAGTCATAGCTCCATTGATTTAAGTAGTGGTGTTTTTCTTTTGATAATTTCCCTTTTTATTTCAAAACATTTAACACTGATCATTTGTTGGTATTGCAAAGTTAATGACAATATGCATGTGAAGAACAGTGTAGGCTTTTTCAAAAACACAAGCCAATGCACTGATTAAAAAAAAAAGTATAATTGGGTTATCTCAGATTTATTGTCACATGTGTTAATAAATGCTGCGTGATATTTTTCCGTTTCTAACTGCACTCATTTCACCAAGGAGTCCTCCTCCTTCTTCTGCTTTTCCAATCATGCTGGAATCATGAAAGGAGAAACACCCCACCCCTTCTCTTCAAGTGCTGATCAAGGAACTTCCCAAGTTCCCAAGAAACACTGGTGTAAGAAAAACACTATAATCCAGCGAGATAATGAAACTGTTACCCCAGAGTGGTTGGGGGAAAAAATGTGCAGCAGCCATTACCTTTTGATGACATCCCTGTTTTGTAAATAAAAAAAAACTTTGTAAGCACTAATGCCATCGCCTGGAGCAGTGCACTGGCTGGTGGGAAATGTAGTCTCCACTGAGATATTTGCATAAGGTTGTAGATAAGAAAGAGGCATGGAGGATTAATATATATTAAATGCATTTCTTGCTTGATCAGTTGTGCAAAATTAACTACACTCACAGCCACAGCACCTGGCAAGCCAAGTCAAACATGCCCCATTCATTTCACTTCTGCCAAAGGCATACATTTACATAAACTGGCATGCCCCATTTCTGAGTGAGATGTCTGTCAGAGCTGTAGTGAAATGGGGTATGTGGTGCTTTACAATGTCCTACTTGCATTATTGATGACAAATATAACAAATTTAAAAAAAAAAAGTGTTGGCAACATCACCAAATTTAATTTAAATCTGTCAAGGCATTCTTGAGATTTTGGGGTGTTTAGCTTTTCTATTGTTTCTGAATAAATATTAATATATCGAAATATCCATTTTTATTGGATATCTACTACCCAGTTCTTTGACTTAAATGAGAAATATTGAGTGATATAAATATAAAGACAAAGACAGAGAGAGATGGTGAGTAAGCACTAGGGGTGCAACTGAACCCAAAACCACAGACACAGCAATACCCAAACACAATTCCGGGTTTATATAAATAATTTTAATTTGACAAATACACCTTTTCATAAGTACACCAGCAAAAATAAACCTCTCAATCCTCCTCCAAGAGAGCATTACCTACTGCCTCCTGACTCTGAAGTGAGGAAGTGGGCTTTCTTTTAAGTTCAACCCAGGAACTGCTTCCAGTCTCCTGTCCAGGTCATCCAGAGCATATCCTGGCCATGCATAAACCAGAGCAGTCCTCCCTAGGCAGTGGCCTTTGGTGGTATCCAAAAACCCCAACAGAACTGTGTTACTGGAGTCCAACTCCAATGCTACCTTGCAGGTGTCTTAATCTGGTTCATCACTGCCACCTGTCGTGTGGCGGAATTAACTGCTCCCAGTAAGCCTGTTCACCCAGTCCATCCATTAATCCATCCTTTGTTCCAGCCAGGATTCCTATTCTTCCTTCCTGGCACTTAGATGTGAAAGGCACTATAGGATAGATAGATAGATAGATAGAGTGGGTATGGAAAGTATTCAGACCCCCTTCAATTTTTCACTCTTTGTTATATTGCAGCCATTTGCTAAAATCATTTCAATTAATTTTTCCCTCATTAATGTACACACAGCACCCCATATTGACAGACAAAAAAAATAATTTTTGAAATTGTTGCAGATTTATTAAAAAAGAAAAACTGAAATATCACATGGTCCTAAGTATTCAGACCCTTTGCTCAGTATTTAGTAGAAGCACCCTTTTGAGCTAATACAGCCATGAGTCTTCTTGGGAAAGATGCAACAAGTTTTTCACACCTGGATTTGGGAATCCTCTGCCATTCCTCCTTGCAGATCCTCTCCAGTTCTGTCAGGTTGGATGGTAAACGTTGGTGGACAGCCATTTTTAGGTCTCTCCAGAGATGCTCAATTGGGTTTAAGTCAGGGCTCTGGCTGGGCCATTCAAGAACAGTCACAGAGTTGTTGTGAAGCCACTCCTTCGTTATTTTAGCTGTGTGCTTAGGGTCATTGTCTTGTTGGAAGGTAAACCTTCGCCCAGTCTGAGGTCCTTAGCACTCTGGAGAACGTTTTTGTCCAGGATATCCCTGTACTTGGCTGCATTCATCTTTCCCTCTATTGCAACCAGTCGTCCTGTCCCTGCAGCTGAAAAACACCCCCACAGCATGATGCTGCCACCGCCATGCTTCACTGTGGGGACTGTATTGGACAAGTGATGAGCAGTGCCTGGTTGTCTCCATACATACCGCTTAGAATTAAGGCCAAAAAGTTCTATCTTGGTCTCATCAGACCAGAGAATCTTATTTCTCACCATCTCAAGAGTCCTTCAGGTGTCTTTTAGCAAACTCCATGCGGGCTGTCATGTGTCTTGCACTGAGGAGAGGCTTCCGACAGGCCACTCTGCCATAAAGCCCTGACTGGTGGAGGGCTGCAGTGATGGTTGACTTTCTACAACTTTCTCCCATCTCCTGACTGCATCTCTGGAGCTCAGCCAAAGTGATCTTTGGGTTCTTCTTTACCTCTCTCACCAAGGCTCTTCTCCCCCGGTAGCTCAGCTTGGCCGGACGGCCAGCTCTAGGAAGGGTTCTGATCGTCCCATTTAAGCCACTGTGCTCTTGGGAACCTTAAGTGCAGCAGAAATTTTTTTGTAACCTTGGCCAGATCTGTGCCTTGCCACAATTCTGTCTCTGAGCTCTTCAGGCAGTTCCTTTGACCTCATGATTCTCATTTGCTCTGACATGCATTGTGAGCTGTAAGGTCTTATATAGACAGGTGTGTGGCTTTCCTAATCAAGTCCAATCAGTAGAATCAAACACAGCTGGACTCAAATGAAGGTGATCTCAAGGACGATCAGAAGAAATGGAAAGCACCGGAGTTAAATATACGAGTGTCACAGCAAAGGGTCTGAATACTTAGGACCATGTGATATTTCAGTTTTTCTTTTTTAATAAATCTGCAACAATTTCAAAAATTCTTTTTTTGTCTGTCAATATGGGGTGCTGTGTGTACATTAATGAGGAAAAAAAATAATTAAAATGATTTTAGCAAATGGCTGCAATATAACAAAGAGTGAAAAATTGAAGGGAGTCTGAATACTTTCCGTATCCACTGTAGATAGATAGATAGATAGATGACATTACTACTGACAGGTTGTGGGGTTAGCTCAAAAACTTTGTGGTTTAAACCTCAGTACTCTAGCCTAATTATCCATTGCTTCATCAAGACGAAAAAAACCCGATGTGCATAGTTTAAGAATTGGTGATGACTTTGTTTTATTAATCAGTTTTTCAATATGCATATTCTTGTTAGTGTTACAGGCTATCTTACGAGTAAGCCACAAGGATGTACTTTGCATTCTGTGTGATAGCAGTGAATCTCAATACCTTTCTACAGAATAATCATGTCCTATTTTCTGTTGTTCGCTTAGGTAAATAACATTATGGGAACTAGTGGAACATTATTTAACCAAGTAGCTGAGTGGGTAGCAGCAATTGTAACTTTTCATTACACTCATTATTAGTATGTTAAATTGCAAATTTAGATTTTTAAGGACTTTGACACTATATTCAGTGATGACAGTTATACAAAAAGCAAATATTTTTCTTGACTCTATTTTTTTCTCACAGATAATCAAGAGTATGTTCATGAGTCTCAATCAAATATTACAGACCCAAAAATTAAATCCTACAATATCCCTATGCATTCAGGTAAGTAAATCAATTGTAAACCCATTAGTGATATCGTAGTCGGCCCTAAAATGCATTTTGAAAGTGCTGAATTTTTCCCCAGTATTTTTTTTTTCATGAGATTGTGTCCTGTATACATCTTGTAAAGAGTAACAGTAACTAATTGAAAACTAGAGTGGGAGCCAAAATGAAATTTGGTTATCAATATGTGTTCAATATATGTATGTCTAACATTTTCCACACTACTTCATCTTGTTTCTATATAAATGATAATGTACCATAACTAGGACCTTCTGTATTGCTCTTCTGTTGTGCATACAGTTTAGCTACAGTGATGCCAGGATGTCCATGAACCCTTTACAATTGTCTCTATTTCTGCATAAATATGACCTAAAACATGATCAGCTTTTTATGGAAGTCTTAATCTATACTAATAAAAGGCAAAGCCCTCACTGACTCACTCACTCACTGACTCATCACTAATTCTCCAACTTCCCGTGTGGGTGGAAGGCTGAAATTTGGCAGGCTCATTCCTTACAGCTTCCTTACAAAAGTTGGGCAAGTCTATTTTTCTCCATTTACTGTAATGGAGTTGGAACTCGAAAGCCATGGGGGCAGAGTTTCAGTGACATCATCACACCGCCACGTAATCACGTGAACTGACTGTCAACGCAGTATGTAGAAAACAAGGAAGAGCTCCAAAAAGCGCTGAAGAAAACATGCATTATATAATTGAGAAGGCAGCGAAACAATAAGAAGCGGCGAGTGACATATACTACCATATTCATGAGTGCTGCTACTGAAACAAAGCACGTGTAAACCTAAAGTTTAAATTAACTTCAAAGACAGGCTGCCGCTGGCGTTTGTCATGCCCACGGGTAATGCGGGATACAAGTTTAAAGAGAGGACGCAGGGATATAAATCACTTTGTAACTAAGTTAAAATTGCAGGTGAAGGGCTGTGCTTATGCAAATTCCAAGAGACTGTGTTTGTGGGGGATTGACAGTTAAGGCGGGTGGGGGAGTCACGTCATCATCTCCCCTCCCATTCACCTCATTTCGCTCTGAGCTGCACTCCGCTGCTAACGCAGTGTTACGACTTTGTGACGCTGCCACCAAATACTCACAGAAAAATCCACAAGTTAATACACACGCTGTCTCTAGAGTTTCTCCACACTGAATCCTCCAGGCACTACTTACAAAGGTTACATTGACAATCGTGTTACGTTATTTTTAAAATCTTTCCTTTTCTTAGCACAAGCACAGCTGAGAAGCTTCGATGCATGTGCTCCATAACGCGTTAAAAAATCATGCATTTAATCACACTTTGCATTCCAAGCAAGGGGGACTTCTGTCAATGCATGATTTCCTGGTACACCGATTACATTGATCAGCGGTTCGATTCATTTTACCCTGGCCCCCCTTGGCTTGAGAAGAAGTATGAAAAAATATGAGGTTAACACAGAAAAACAGATCACCAATTGAAGCTTTATGAATAATTTCACTTTATTCGCCATCAATAATTGTTTTTGGTAAAGCCATACTCAGTGTAATCCTCCTTCCATTTTATAATTTTTCCGCCACTAGCCATGATTAAATGAGCGGTAAAAAGTAAGAGCGAGGAGGTGACTTATTCAGGCAGGCAGGCGACAGCTCAATAGCTCGAATTTGGATATAAGTAGGTTCTATTTAGTGCCAGAAATATCTTTGGTAGGAATGGAAGTTGAATTTAGTATTTAAATTTCTATGGTGAAGAAAAATTTATGCAATGATGACTAAATTTAACTATCAAGTCAAAACTTGTAGATATAAAGTCATTTCTGAATATATAAAGTCAAAACTTGGAATATATAAAGTCAGCTGGAATATATAAAGTCAGCGTCGGAATATACAAAGTCAGCGCTGGAATATCCATCCATTTCCCAACCCGTTGAATCCGACCACAGGGTCACGGGGTCTGCTGGAGCCAATCCCAGCAACACTGGGTGCAAGGCAGGAACCAATCCTGGGCAGGGCACATGCATCATTTTCAAAACATTAACCGAACAGTGTTTTTAATTTATTTTTCTGAATACATTTTGTTAACTTAGTTCAGTTCAGAGTCGTTTCAATCAATATATTTTGACTTTGACTTTATATATTCAGGAATGAGTTTATATACTCCGATGTTGACTTTATATAATCAGGAATGACTTTATAAATTCGACTTTATATATTCAGGTTTTGACTCTGTATATTCCAAGCTGACTTTATATATTCAGAAACAAGTTTGACTTTATATATACACTTTATATGTTCAAGTTTTGACTTTATATATTCACTTTATATATTAAAGTTTTGACTTTTATATATTCTGGCGTCGACTTTATATATTCAAAAAATCAATGTATTTGCCTGTTTGGCACCCCATTTATGTGTGTGTGTATATATGTACACATGTATGTATATATATATATATATATATATATATGCCAGCAACACTCATGACTGACAAAACAATTACATATATTCATTATTATTAAAATGTTTCCTTTTCTTTTTACTTATCACGCTGCCAAGCTATTTTGCTCTATATATCTATACTAATAAAGGCAAAGCCCTCACTGACTTTATATATTCAGAAACAAGTTTGACTTTATATACAGCTTCCTTACCAGCTTCTCAGACTTTATATGTTCAAGTTTTGACTTTATATATAATTGAATGACTTTTATACAACCATATATTGAGTTCTGCTAAGTTTTGACTTTTGTATATATTCCGTGTCAGCGTCCAATAGACTTTATATATTCATGCAGAGGAAGATGAGATGGTCAGCGTGGTGTTTGGCACAAACTTGGCGGAAACTAGAGAAAGTTTTAAGTGCCAGGACTAAGGTAACATTAAATAAAGCTATGGACATAGCACGAGATGGCACCAGCACAGCTGGGAACCCGATGCAAGTACACGAGTGGCTCCACGTGAACTGGCGCGGTGCACAGATAAAAGCAACAGTTCCAAAGCTGAACAAAAACCCGAATTACACAATTGAAAGGCAGCAAAAATATGAAGGCGTCTGATAAGCATATTCATAAATGCAGCTACTGTGGAAACAAAGCACGGGTGGAAAAAGTCAATGTCCGCTAAAGGAAGACAGTGTAAAAAACCCGTGCATGCAGTGTGTCAGGTCTCAGATAAAGAAGAAGGCGAGCTGTTTATTGGTGCAGTAAGAAGCGAATCGATGAATGAAACCTGTCATCTTTACAGCGATTGACAAACACGGAATGTAACTTGAACACAACACATTCTACAAATACGAACCTGATTGAAAGAAATAATGATAATCAAATCCTTGATGACAGCAACACTCAGTAACACTCACAAAACAAATACTGTATATTGAAAGTCATGTTACGTTATTTTTATAATGTTCCCTTTTCTTTTCTACCTTTTTAACACACTACTTCTCGCTGCGATATATATATATATATATATATATATATATATCTCATCTACATACTTTCGAATAATGGATACTTTATTAGCCATCAATGATTGTTTTGGTAAAGCCATACTCAGTGTATTCATTAGATGAGCGGTAAAAAGTAAGAGCGAGGAGGATGACTTATTGAGGCATGCAGGCTGTAGTCTTAGCGTCAACTCTATCTGAATTGCGCGATCACATTTGAAAAAATATATCTTTTCAAGTTCTATTTAGTCCATATGTGTCAAACTCAAGGGCCCCGGGCCACATCCGATATATGTGTAATTATATCCGCCCGAGATCATTTTATATACTGTATTATTGTTATTAAACCCGGGTATATGAAGCGCTGGTAACACAATAAACTACAGATCCCATAATGCATACATATATACATACACACATGTATATAATTTGTGTGTGTGTATGTATATATATGTATATATATATGTAGATAGGTATGTATGTGCAGTGTGTGTATATGTAGATATGTATATAGATATGTAGATATGAAGATATATATATATATATATATATATGTATGTATGCATGTATGCATGTATGCATGTATCGTGTGTGTGTGTGTGTATATGACAGCAGCAATCAAGCTGTGAGAAAACAGTAAAAGGAGGCGTGTCAGGCGTGGTAGTACATTTTCTGATGCAGCTACGAAAACAACCGTGGCGCTGCGCAAATACACAAAACAATTACTTTGACAATCATGTTACATTATTTTTAAAATGTTTCCTTTTCTTTCTCTTTCCTTCTTTAACACACTACTTCTCGCTGCCAAGCGGGTATATATATATATATATATATAGATAGATAGAGAAATATATATATAGATAGATATGAGAACAACACTCATATCAATGACAAAACAATTACATTAACAACCATGTTATGTTAGTTTTAAAATTTTTCCTTTTCTTTTAGTACCTTCTTTAACACACTACTTCTCAGCTCTTGACCTTGGTATTCTGCTATATATATATATAGATAGATCGATAGAGGTATATATATATAGATAGATATGAACAACATAGATAGATAGATAGATATGAGAACAACACTCATATCAATGACAAAACAATTACATTAACAATCATGTTACGTTATTTTGAAATTTTTCCTTTTCTTTTCGTACCTTCTTTAAAACACTACTTCTCCGCTGTGCGCGGTATTCTATAGTATATATATAGATATATATATATATATAGATATATATATATATTTATAGATATATATAGATATATATATATATATATATATATATATATATATATATATATATATATATATATATATCTATAGATATATATATATATATAGATAGATATAGATATATAAATATAGATAGATATGACAGCAACACTCACATCAATGACAAAACAATTACATTGTCAATCATGTTACGTTATTATTAAAATGTTTCCTTTTCTTTTTCATAACTTCTTTAACACACTACTTCTCCGCTGCGAAGCGCGGGTTGTCTGCTAGTAAAAGATAAGGAGAACCCAATTAAACAAATGACACAAAGATATGAGACTTATTAACACTAGAATCCCTGAAGCCTGAGAAAATATTTGTAATGCTGGGCCACCTTAATTTAGCTCCTCATCACTGTGCTGATCCCATCCCCCACCAAGGCAGCTGAAGTCGGACACAAAATTCTCACAGCTGAAATCTGTTTTATTTGGGAGTTAGGTGTCTGGAACTGTATAGGAAAATAATATTATTTGAAATACATACATTTCATGTGTGTTCTGTGTCTACGACGAGTTGTGTAGGGTGACAGGAAATGCAAGGCAAGAAATGTTGAACACATAACTAAAGCAAATTGTTTCACGTTCTAGTACTAATGACAAAATGTTCACATGAAGTGTATAATATGTGAAGACTGAAGTCTAAATATCAAATAAACACTTTCACAAAAGGTATAATAAAACAAGTGCACTTTTATTCAAGAGTAAAACCGAAGAAAATGAAATTGTTCAATTTACATGTTGCTGTCAATGTGTAAAAATGAAAACCCAAATAAAGAAATTTGCGTGTATGTGTGTGTTTGTGTGTTTCACAGTGGAAATGCGGCTGTCTCATAGGTAGCAACTACACTGGTGGAGGGATAAGAGCTGCTGCTTCATAATTGAGACGTTGCTAGTTCAATCCCAGGTCCTCCCTGCATTTAGTGCTTTTAGTAGTGACCAGCTATTATTATTAGTAGCAGTAGTATTATACAGTATAATAAAAACATATGTTTGATTTGAGTCTCCAACAAATCAATGAAACAAGTATGCTTTTATTCAATAATAAAATCAAATAAAAACAAATAAAAAAATCACACATAAAAGCACACTTATTTCATTATACCACATCTTTATTTCTTTATTTGAAAACTAACCATGTCAGATTGAGGGGAGTGTAAGCGTGACTGAGAGAATAAAAGTGAATAAATACATAAAAAAAGAAAACACTAACTTTTACAAGTACCATAAATTTACATCGGCTGTTTCAGACTCAAATCAAATGTATGTTTTTATTATATAATAGTATTAATAATAGCAGCTTATTGCTTAAGTCGCTAAATGCAGGGAAAACCCAGGATTGAACCAGCAACCTCTTGATTATGAGGCAGCAATTCTTACCTCTTCACCAACCAACCAGACATCTCTACTTCCAATCAATTGATATGTTGGCTTCAGTTTTTGACACATTGACAGCAACGTGTAAATTGAACAATTCATTTTTCTTCAGTTTTACTCTTGAATAAAAGTACACTTGTTTTGTTATACCTTTTATGAAAGTGTTTATTTGATATCTGGACTTTAGTCTTCACATATTATACACTTCACGTCAAACATTTTGTCGTCCTTAGTATAACATGAAAAATGTGTTCAACATTTCTTGCCTCACATTTCCTGTTATCCTACATTTACACAGATCATTATAGACCCGGAACACATTTAAAATGTATGCATGTCAAATAACGATATATTATTTTCCTATACAATTCCAGTCACCTCACTGCCAGATAAACAGACTTTAGCTGTGAGAATTTCAGCTGTTTTGGTGAGGGATAGCTGAGCAGGCCGCCTGCTGCCAATGCTGATTGACACATTTGCAAAACAAAGGCACTGATGAGGAGATGTGAGGGAATTCAAGGTGGCCCGGCATTACGCATATTTTAGCAGGCTTCATGGGATTCTAGTGTTACTTATTTTCTCAACAAATAAATTATCCCATGTTAGCTTTCAGTGTCTGCTG
Source organism: Polypterus senegalus (assembly GCF_016835505.1). NCBI lineage: Eukaryota > Metazoa > Chordata > Cladistia > Polypteriformes > Polypteridae > Polypterus > Polypterus senegalus. The sequence goes on along the minus strand of NC_053158.1, from coordinate 3,385,593 downwards.
TGAACCTCTTGTGCAGCATTTCCAGTAATTGTTGTTCAGCCCTGCACTTCAGCTTTGAGGAATTTTCAGCCCTGTCCTCTTTACAGAACTACTTTATCTCAGGCATGTTGGTGGTTTTCCTTGCATTAACTGCTTTCACAACATTTCTATAGAATTAAGGACAGAACATTGACTCAGCCATTCCAAAACAGGGAATTTCTTCTGTTTTAGCAGTTCTTTGGTAGAATAATGTGTGTGTGCGTGTGCGTGTGTGTGTGTGTGTGTGTGTGTGTTTAGTGTCATTTTCTTGCTGCATGGCCCACTTTCTCTTGATATTCAGTTAATTAAAGGATTCCCTGACATTTTCCTGTGGAATTTGCTGGTACAATTCAGAATTCATAGTCCCATCAATTATAGCAAACCATCCTGTTTCAGAGGCAAGAAAGCAAGTCCAGTTCGTGATCCTGCCACTACCATTTTCACAGATGGAATAATGATTCTTATGCTGGAATGTGTTTTTTGCTTTTCACCAGACGTAATGCTACTTATGTTCCTATTTCAGATTCAATTGTTCACAGAACATTCTTCTAGTAGCCTTCTACCTTATACATATGGTTTTTAAAAAAATTTAGATGGACAGGAATGTTGTTCTAGGAGAGTAGTGGCTTTCTTCTTTCAAGACTGTCATGCACGCCATTGTTGTTCATTACTCTTCTGATAGTGGACTCGTGAACAATAAGATTAGCCCAATGCAAGAGAGGCGTTTAGATCCTTAGGTCTGTAATTTTTGCCTCCTGGAATATTACACGCCTTGCTCTTGGGTTGATCTTTGTTCATCGACCACTCCTGGGACGGTTAACAATGGTGTTGAATTTTCTCCATGTGTACACAGACTGTCTGACAGTGGACTGGTGGTGTCCAAACTCTTTAGAAATGGTTTTGACACCTTTTCCAGACTGGTGAACATCAACAACTTTTATCTGAGGTCTTTAGAAATGTCATTTGATTGAAGAATAACACACTTTCAGAAAACTGTGTGGCAAAGACCAGAGTTTAACGGTGAAGACCCAGATGTATGTTCTTTAGCTAGGACAGGGCCTCCCACACTCACACTTGAGTGTCATCTCATTGATTGAAACACATGAGTTTAATTTCCTCTTCAAATAAACATATAATCCTAAAAGTCCACACATTTTTTCACACACAATATGTAACGTTGGATAATTTTCCTCAGTAAATAAATGAACAATTGTAATGTTTTAGTGTAATTTGTTTAAATGGATTCTCTTTATCTAGTTTCAGGTCACATCTCTCTCTTATAAAAAAAAAAAAAAAATTTGGAAGGAGACGAGACGTGATTTTTGCAGTTATACGTTGCGTTGTTACGATTTTATTTCCAAAAACGAAATCAAAATTAAATACGATATTTATGAAAAGGTAAAAGCAAAAAGAAATTGGATATATAGACATAGGTGATATGACAGAAGTATGTAAATATTGTGTGGCTTTCTCCAGCCTCTCTTCACCTACCTAAATACAGTTATAATTGTAAGAATAATAAAATAACATGATATTTGGTAGTGTTTACTAAAAACCTGTTCATTAGTACAATACTTACCAGTGCTACTGTAATCTCCCTGTCCTCTTTCTATAACCATTATGGTTAGCTGAACCCCTGCCACTATGTCTAACGCAACTAAAAAACTGTGAAGTTGGAACAAGAATAATGGCCAGACCAATGACCTGTGACTTCTTTTAAGTTTGATGTGAGGAGTACCTTGAGGGTCACTTTCAGTCCCCTTTGTGACACTTTTGTACCATTCCTAGGCTTCTATAACACCATTCTGCCAGAGATATGCCTGGAAGCTTATTATCCCATTTTTAAATAAAGAGGTAACTAACCCAGGAAGTGCCTGACTAACATGGTCCAGATCTAATTATGCAGCTTTTAATGCAATGCAAGAAAACAATACAAATACGAAATATCTTGTAATAAATGAAACAGACTTACATTGAATTAATTCACTGATTTCACACTCAACAATTGCCAGGCACAGATCCTCCAAATTGTCAATAGCATGCGCGTGGACCTTGTCTTTAAGATATCCCCAAAGAAAAAAATCTGGTGGGATAAGGTCAGGCGACTGTGAAGGCCATTCAACAGGCCCCTCAACGTCCTAACCACCGGTTTGGAAACTGTTGGTCATGAAAGTTCCTCACATTTTTCGCAAAGTGAGATGGAGCCCCGTCCTGTTGCCACCACATACGGTCGAAGTTCTGTCTGTTCTGCAGTTCTGGGATGACATCATTCACAAGCAAGTTGAGGTACCTGTCCCCTGTGTCATTTCCTTCAAGGAAATAAGGGCCAACGATACCATCATAAGACACACCAGTCCATACCATCACTCCCAGGGACTTGTGTTCGACTTCAATGGTAATGTCGGGTTGTCTGCTCGCCAAAAGACAAAGTTCTGTCTGTTGGCTGAGCCAGATGTGTGGAAAATGGCCTCATCAGTCGACACCACATTTCGAGCCAGTTCCACATCTCTCTCCAGTCTTGCCAGCCACACTTCCGAAAACTCAATCCTCCTGTCGAAGTCGTCCTCGTTGAGTGCATGAAGAAGTCATGGATAGTAGGGCGTATGTTTCATTTCATGCAACATCATCAGCACACTGGTTTTACCAATGTTCAGCTTTGCAGACAATCATCTGTATGACTTTGATTTATGCGGGGACGATTCCAGTTCGGCGTGAAGACGATTCTTCATGTCGTCCGTTCGCACACTTCTCGATGATCCAGGATTTTTCAGGTGAATAGCACTACCAGTCCGGTCAAACACTTTGTTGAATTGGGAGATCATGTTCCTATGCACTGCAGGCGGTCCACATTCCTCCAGCATTCTGCATTGCATCTCGGAAACATTGCCCGTTATCGAGAAAAGGCAAACACATTGCACCCGCTGTTCGACTGACAACTGTCTTCCCGCCATTTTGGAATCTATCTGCAACAAAAATAATTTTTTGTGAATTCTCTATGTAATAAACTTAATAAGTTATAGCGTAATGAGAATTGCATAATTAGATCTGGACCAGGAACTGTACAGGAACAGTGGACCAGCTGTTTACCATCATGAGGATCCTGGAGGGTCTGTCCAATCAATGTACATGTGTTTCGTGGACTTAGTGAAGGATTTTGTAGAAACAATGAGATTATGGGTACAAACGGTCAATATGAACTTTCTCTGCAGGGTGGCAAGACTCTCCTTAGAGACTGTGTGAGGAACACAGACATCCAAGAGAGTCTCAGAGTAGAGCTGCTGACGTCAATTTACGTGGTTCAGGCATCTGATATGGATACAATGCAGATGCCTCATTGTGGAAGTTTTACAGGAATGAGAACGCTGGGGAAAACCCAGGGCTTGCTAGGATGATTATATTTACCTTATGAATATGAATGTCTTCAGATACCACTTATGAGTTGAGAAGTGTGGGTGGGGAAAGAGGCATATGGGCCTCCCTGCTTAGACTTTTGCCCCCGCCACTTCAAATAAGTGGTGGTAAATGAAAGAATGAATAAATGATAGATAGATGGATAGATAGATGGGATCAATAAAGTATATATCTATCTATCTAATGGGAAATTCACAATGAAAATACAGTATATAGCTGCCATTTATTGACTTGGAGAACTTGGCACATTTTGTTGTGTTTGCCCCACTTTCTTTCAATTAATTTATCTTGG